>NW_019230013.1:79490-89490 GCF_002742605.1 Olea europaea var. sylvestris
CGCATTGACTAAGGCTATGTCGCCACATATAAGAACCAGTTATGGGATTTTAACCCGTAACTTGGTTTCTAACACAAATCCCTCCCCTCCTTCAACACGCACGAAATCATCTTCTTGGACAAGATTCCACCTAATTTCACGACACAAACTCACAATTGCACGAACAAATCGTCTCTCAAGCAAAGTAAATCACCACTCAACCCACAAATTCACACATTCATCTCAATTCCATCTATTTTAAGTCATGAGCCCTATCTTTTCTCTTCTCTTCTCTTTATGCATTGGTGTGTGAATTGCATTCGATTGTCTTTTTGCAAATTGTGGAGAAAGGGCATAGGTAGTTGATGGGTTATGAAATTGGTTGTGTTATATGCCTTGTAGATTAAGTTCATTCATGAATTCTTTCAATTTGTAGAACTTTCACATTATGCGTACTATATGTTTGATAAGTTGCTTAAGTGACTGACTTGTACATTTTGGTGGAATTTTCAACTAGATGTGATTGAAACGTGAATTGAATGGTGTAACATGATAAGTTTTTGCAGAAATTGAATTGGAAACCATAACACCCGATTTCACCACACATAGGCACATTATGGTTAGGTCATTTCACTCTACATCATGCACTTTGCACCTTAATTTGCTTAACCAAATGACCTCCGATTGACTTGAAATTTGAATATGTGATAGACCAATATGAAAGCTTTCTTATACCTAAAGGTTGCTCAGGAAAATTTCAATTTCTCTCGGTGACACTCGACAGTGAAAGTCCTCAATTGGTTATAGGGTTAATTGAACAAAAAGTGCATGTTTGAGCCAAGTTTGTTGGTGTTTCACATTTTCGCAATATTTACATTACCTTGAGACGTGTGCCATGAGTATTACACACCAACACCATGCATATGCACCTTGAATCAAATTTGGAGGGTTTGTGCCTGCCATATAATCTTTCATGCCGTCATGCTTATCGCTTTACACTTCGTGGTCTAACATGCAACTTATGCACTTTTGTAGGATGTCGCATAAGAGATCGTCAAAAGGGAAAGAAAAGGTTAGCTCTTCATCGAGCACCACGCATACCAGACCAAAGAGCCTGAAAGGGGTGTATAGAGGTTTTTAAGTCCAGAAATATCAACCCGATATGAAAACATCATAAGCCGATGGGCATTGCTCCCAAAAAGATCGATCAAATTAGATGACTTCCAAGGGTTCGAATTGACTACATTGGTCGAAATTTGTGGATGGGAGAAAATGTAGAGCGACCACACCCCATCTATGATGGTGTGGTCAGAGAATTTTATGCAAACTTCAACATCGACATTGACATACCGGGCTCTAAACACTTATATCAAACATGGGTTAGGGGAAAGTGGATAATGTTTTCACTGGAAGTCATCCATGACTATTATCAACTCTCCTGGAACAATGCGGTCCCCATCCCAGGAAATTTTAATAGGAATGAAGTGGCAGAGATTCTACTGGGGTGTGAAAATGCGGGACATCTCCAAACCACCAAATGGCACCAAATCGAGCTCACACCGTCCATAGCCTTCCTATGGCTTTTTATGTGCCACAACATTGATCCTACCATGCACAAGACAATATTCACCAACCCAACTATCGAGTTCATATATCATTTGGTTTGGGAGAAAAGATTGATCTCGCCACACATATCTATGATCAAATACACAATTTGGGTACTTGGAGAGATCGGCATAGCTTATTGATTTTCCCAAGCCTCATCAACGGCATATGTAGGGATGTGGGTATCACTATCCCATCAGGGGAGGAGCCTAATAAACCCAGCCCATCGATAAAGCTTACTACATTGGAGGTTCAAGACAAAGCCAGAGAGAGGCACAAGGAGTCGAGCTCAACCAAGCACGTGATGATATGGAGATGCCACAAGCTCCATCACTACAGGCTGACGTGGAAACACAGCTGTTAAGACAGATATTCGCTACCATGACAAGCTCCAGCAGAGATATTCAGAGCTTTAGCAAGCGTTTAGGGCCACGACCACCGACTTACAGCGGGTACGGGATAACCTTTACAATACCTAAAACTTCACACTAGATGCTAACAGAGATGCCCAGGCAGCAAAAAGAGATGTTGATACCATGAATAGTCAACTGAGTATGTATGTGGGCTAAGTGGACGGTATCCAACTGAGGGTTAATGAGACGTGGGATCATATACGCAGCTTGGAGGTAGAGGTTAAGAAGTAGAGTAATGTGATGAGAGCCATCCAGACAGAGCTGGCCTAGTAGTCTGAGATGATGAGATAGCTGGGAGATCTCCTCCACCATTAGGAGATGGCATAGTAGGTCCCAGCTTCCCACTACTACCTCCATATTGATCAGGAGAGTCCGATTACCCTGTTTCATGCTTTTACTTTGTATTTGTCCTTAATTATTGAAGAATCAATGCTCCTAAATCTATCCAACACACTTTCTTAAGCAATATTGAACATGTTATATCAAAAAATTACGTGGCATAGGCATGACGGAGGGGGTCCCACAATGGCCGATGGGGCATCACCTGTTTTAAAGTTCATATTTCAAGTCCGACCCGTATATAAATAATACGACTCAGACTTGGGGGACTATTGTTATACATATTTCATATTGGGCCTCATTAGACTTAGCCCATTTCTTTAACCCGTCTGGCCCACCTGCATTTCTATATATGTGGGCTCACTTACATCATAAGGTACATTCTAAAATTTGAACCAAACCGCCTCTCTAGTCTCAGCACTCTTTATTTTCTATTCGCCCGGCCGTTAGCTTGACCGTCGGAGTGCAAACGGTCGTCGGACATTTTTCTCGATTGGCGACCTTTGCAGCCTAACGGGGTGTTTCGTGTGCAGATTTGGAGGGAACGAGGTCAGGATTCTATTGGTGCATTTTTTGAGGTTAACAGATTGGTACCGTCTGTGGGAAATAGTACTAACCATGTTATGCCACGTACAAAAAGGCCACCAAAAAATTCCGTTATTTCGATCAATTTTTCTACTCAAAAAGAGGCAAAGATAGCGACACAACAACCAGAGAAAAGAAGAATAAAAGGCAGTAACTGGAAATGGGTTGAAGAAACTTGGGTTGAAAACTCTACCATGAGAAATGGCTATTTCCGGTCAATGGAAGAAGAAAACATCAATGAAAGGTGAAGGAAAAAAAAAGAGTCGAACTTCAACCCCAGTAAAGCTAATTTGTTCAACATTGACGTCGTTCATAACATCCATCATCTTCATCTTAATTCCTTTCAAACAATGGCTGGTAAATGCTATATACTCTAAAAAAAATAAAAATAAAATCTACTAATTTTTCTTCACATGCACAACCAAGCCTCAAACTAAACAGCTTTACTACCAAAAAGAAGAGTAACCAGCCAAAAATAAAGGGGCCACACAAGAATCTATTTGTGGAAAAATTGAAAGAAGATCTTGAAAAAAAATTTCCAACATCAAATTGAGGAATCCAACCATGAGAATGCAGAGAGAGAAGACAGCCTTTCGTGTCTATCAAATTGGAAACATTTCGTAGCATTTTAAGCATAAATCTAAGGAAATGAGATTTCTTAGTCTCCAACAAAGGCCATTTGGGCAACCACTGGCACAAGAGATAACATCCGGCAGCACAGCAGTGACTGACAGTCCATGAAAGCTTTGGTCCATTGATTCAGCATTTAATTTGACAGTGACAAGCTCCTCCTGGTAACTCTTTCTTGCAGGCAATTAAAGTAAGCTAGTGTAGGTATTTTTACTTGCTTTATGTTGTGGTCAAAAGCTAACTGTCAATAAAAAAATTGACCAATTTGGACTTCCAATTAAGCTTTCGAGTAGTTTAGAATTGGGCTTTGGTATTTATTTTCTAGATACCCCATGGCTTCTTGGTAAATCAAAAATTATTGGGCCCAGGATTTTTTTTCATTGGACCTCTGGACCCCAATTTTATCCAATACAAGAGCCCATTTTATACTTAAAATTCCTAGTGCCATCTTTTTCTTGGGCTCTTGCAAAATGATACTTGGCCTTGTAGATTTTGTTTGAAAATAGGCCTATTTGTCAATGCTATATTTCAAGTAGAAGGGCAACCCAGCTTATCGTCAACATTTTTTGCAAAAGGGATATAAATGTTCTAGTTTTTTTTTTATCTCCAAATGTAAACTACCCAATAAGTGTTCTAAATTCAAAATGGAAGAAAATAATTAAAATGGTCACTGGTATTTGATGGCTTTTTTCTTTATTCTCATAAACTTGTAAAGATGGTTTGGCATTTAGTGAATATCTATTGGTGCTCTCTATGTGGACACCCATATTTTGCACATTTTTATTCTTGTCTAAGGAGTTTAAGGATGCAAAATTTCAAGGGGATGATGATGGAGCTTATTTTAATTGCTGGAAATGAGTAATCTTTGCCCCATATATCTTAGAAATTGCCGTTGGCACGCACAATGTATTTGGTAAAAATTTGTTGTCTTGATCGCTCTCATCCAAAGGCACTTTTGACTATCATGTCTATTATTCGAGGCAAATAATAAGATCTTGCATCTTTGAAGGCTTCATTCATCATCGAAATTGCTCAAGATGAGCCCTAGCTCATGAACTGGTTTTCTTATTTATAGAAGGCGAGCCTTAGCTCGTGAATATCTTATCATCAAAGCATCATTTTGGAGACTTCGTTCCTTGAATAAAGGAAGGGACTTAGCCCATTTCTTTAACCCGTCTGGCCCACCTGCATTTCTATATATGTGGGTTCACTCACATCATAAGGTACATTCTAAAATTTGAACCAAACCCCCTTTCCAGTCTCAGCACTCTTTATTTTCTATTCGCCCGGCCTTTAGCTTGACTGTCGGAGTGCAAACGGTCGTCGGACATTTTTCTCGATTGGCGACCTTTGCAGCCTAACGGGGTGTTTCGTGTGCAGATTTGGAGGGAACGAGGTCAGGATTCTGTTGGTGCATTTTTTGAGGTTAACAGATTGGTACCGTCTGTGGGAAATAGTACTAACCATGTTATGCCATGTACAAAAAGGCCACCGAAAAATTCCGTTATTTCGGTCAATTTTTCTACTCAAAAAGAGGCAAAGATAGCGATACAACAACCAGAGAAAAGAAGAATAAAAGGCAGTAACTGGAAATGGGTTGAAGAAACTTGGGTTGAAAACTCTGCCATGAGAAATGGCTATTTTCGGTCAATGGAAGAAGAAAACATCAATGAAAGGTGAAGGAAAAAAAAAAGAGTCGAACTTCAACCCCAGTAAAGCTAATTTGTTCAACATTCACGTCGTTCATAACATCCATCATCTTCATCTTAATTCCTTTCAAACAATGGCTGGTAAATGCTATATACTCTAAAAAAAAAATAAAAAATCTACTGATTTTTCTTCACATGCACAACCAAGCCTCAAACTAAATAGTTTTACTACCAAAAAGAAGAGTAACTAGCCAAAAATAAAGGGGCTACACAAGAATCTATTTGTGGAAAAATTGAAAGAAGATCTTGAAAAAAAATTTCCAACATCAAATTGAAGAATCAACCATGAGAATGCAGAGAGAGAAGACAGCCTTTCGTGTCTATCAAATTGGAAACATTTCGTAGCATTTTAAGCATAAATCTAAGGAAATGAGATTTCTTAGTCTCCAACAAAGGCCATTTGGGCAACCACTGGCACAAGAGATAACATCCGGCAGCACAGTAGTGACTGACGGTCCATGAAAGCTTTGGTCCATTGATTCAGCATTTAATTTGACAGTGACAAGCTCCTCCTGGTAACTCTTTCTTGCAGGCAATTAAAGTAAGCTAGTGTAGGTATTTTTACTTGCTTTATGTTGTGGTCAAAAGCTAATTGTCAATAAAAAAATTGACCAATTTGGACTTCCAATTAAGCTTTCAGGTAGTTTAGAATTGGGCTTTGGTATTTATTTTCTAAATACCCCATGGCTTCTTGGTAAATCAAAAATTATTGGGCCCAGGATTTTTTTTCATTGGGCCTCTGGACCCCAATTTTATCCAATACAAAGAGCTCATTTTATACTTAAAATTCCTAGTGCCATCTTTTTCTTGGGCTCTTGCAATATGATACTTGGCCTTGTAGATTTTGTTTGAAAATAGGCCTATTTGTCAATGCTATATTTCAAGTTGAAGGGCAACCCAGCTTATCGCCAACATTTTTTGCAAAAGGGATATAAATGTTCTAGTTTTTTTTATCTCCAAATGTAAACTACCCAATAAGTGTTCTAAATTCAAAATGGAAGAAAATAATTAAAATGGTCACTGGAATTTGATGGCTTTTTTCTTTATTCTCATTAACTTGTAAAGATGGTTTGGCTTTTAGTGAATATCTATTGGTACTCTCTATGTGGACACCCATATTTTGCACATTTTTATTCCTGTCTAAGGAGTTTGAGGATGCAAAATTTCAAGGGGATGATGATGGAGCTTATTTTAATTGCTGGAAATGAGTAATCTTTGCCCCATATATCTTAGAAATGGCCGTTGGCACGCACAATGTATTTGGTAAAAATTTGTTGTCTTGATCGCTCTCATCCAAAGGCACTTTTGACTATCATGTCTATTATTCGAGGCAAATTATAAGATCTTGCATCTTTGAAGGCTTCATTCATCATCGAAATTGCTCAAGATGAGCCCTAGCTCATGAATTCCTTATTTATTGACGACGAGCCGAGCTTATGGTTTTCCTATTTATAGAAGGCGAGCCTTAGCTCGTGAATATCTTATCATCAAAGCATCATTTTGGAGACTTCGTTCCTTGAATAAAGGAAGAGGTATATTTTTGGAGATCTCGTTCCTTGAATAAAGAAAGGGACAATATTCTTGAAGTCCTCGTTCCTTGAATAAAGGAAGAGGCAAATTGCCCAGACGTGTTTGCCCTTAAAAAGGAGCCAATCCTGACTCAGCGAGATTATTCCTCATCTCTTGAACTATCGTTGAGCTTGGCTATAAGACCTCATTTGTCCTAGGCCGCTTATAAGACTTCGATAGTTTGAGAGTTATTCATGGGATCTCCATTCCCCGTTTCGCCAAATGTTTATCCCTGGCTTCACAAGATGTATATTCTTCACCTCTCACTTTATCCATCCGAGGCCGCTTATAAGACCCGATAGTTTGAGATTAGCGGGATGTTTATTCTCTGCTTTGCCAGATGTTTATCTTTGGTTTCACGAGATGCTTATTCCTTGCATTTCACTATCGTTAAGCTTAGCTGTAAGACCTCATTTATCTGAGGCTAAGCATAAGGCTCCGATAGTTTGAGATTAGCGGGATATTTATCCCTGGCTTCGTGAAATGCTTATTCCTCGCTTTTCATTATCGTCGAGCCTAGCTATAAGACCTCATCTATCCGAGGCCGCTTATAAGACTCCGATAGTTTGAGATTAGTAGGATGTTTATTCTCCGCTTTGCCAAATTTTTATCCCTGACTTCGCGAGATGTTTATTCATCATTTCTCACTATCATCGAGCCTAGATGTAAGACATAATCTATTCGAGGTCGCTTATAAGACTTCGATAATTTGAGAGTAGCAGGATGTTTATTCCCCGCTTTGCCAGATGTTTATCCCTGGCTTCGCAAGAAGCTTATTTCGCGCTTCTCACTATCGTCGAGCCTAACAATAAGACCTCGTCTATCTGAGGCCGTTTATAAGACTCCGATAGTTTGAGATTAGCGGGATGTCTATTCACCGCTTTGCTAGATGTTTATCCCTAGCTTCGCGAGATGCTTATTCCTCACTTCTCACTATTGTCGAGCCTAGCTGTAAGACCTCATTTATCCGAGGCCATTTATAAGACTCCAATAGTTTGAGATTAACGGGATGTATATTCCCAGCTTTGCCAGATATTTATCCCTGACTTCGCGAGATGCTTATTCCGCACTTCTTACTATCATCGAACCTAGCTGTAAGACCTCATCGATCCAAGGCCGATTATAAGACTACAATAGTTTGAGATTAGCGAGATGTTTATTTCCTTCTTTGCCAGACGTTTATACCTGGCTTCGCGAGATGCTTATTCTGTGCTTCTCACTATTGTTGAGCCTAGCTATAAGACCACATCTATCTGAGGCCGCTTATAAGGCTCCGATAGTTTGAGATTAGCGGGATGTCTATTCCTCGCTTTGCCAAATATTTATCCCTGGCTTTGCGAGATGCTTATTTCTCGCTTCTCACTATCGTTGAGCCTAACTATAAGACCTCATGTATCCGAGGCTGCTTCTAAGACATCGATAGTTTGAGATTAGCGGGATGTCTATTCTCCGCTTGCCAGATGTTTATCCCTGGCTTCGCGAGATGCTTATTCCTCGCTTTTCACTATCGTCGAGCCTAGCTGTAAGACCTCATTTAACTGAGGCCACTTATAAGACTTTGATAGTTTGAGATTAGCGGGATGTTTATTCTTCGCTTTGCCAGATGTTTATCCCCTTTGCTTCGTGAGATGCTTATTCCTCTCTTCTTACTATCTTCGAGCCTAGCTGTAAAACCTCATTTATCGAGGCTACTTATAAGACTCCGATAGTTTGTTATTAGCGGGATGTCTATTTCCTGCTTTGCGAGATGTTTATCCCTGGCTTTGCGAGATGCCTATTCCTCACTTCTCACTATCGTCAAGCCTAGTTGTTAGACCTCATCTAACTGAGGCCGCTTATAAGACTCCGATAGTTTAAGATTAGTGGGATGTCTGTTTCCCACTTTGCCAGATGTTTATCCCTGGCTTCGCGAAATGCTTATTCCTTGCTTCTCACTGTCGTCAAGCCTAGCTATAAGACCTCATTTATTCGAGGTTGCTTATAAGACTCCGATAGTTTGAGATTAGCAGGATGTCTATTCCCCACTTTTCCAGATGTTTATCCATGGCTTCGTGAGATGCTTATTCCTCGCTTCTTACTATTGTCGAGCCTAGCTGTAAGACCTCATCTATCCGAGGCCGATTATAAGACTCCAATAGTTTGCAATTAAGGGGATGTTTATTCCCCGCTTTGCCAGATGTTCATCCCTGACTTTACGAGATGTTTATTTCTCACTTCTCACTATCGTCGAGTTTAACTGTAAGACCTCATCTATCCGAGACCGCTTATAAGACTCCGATAGTCTGACATTAGCAGGATGTTTACTCCCGGCTTTGCTAGATGTTTATCCCTAACTTCGCGAGATGTTTAATCCTTGTTTCTTACTATCGTCAAGCCTAGCTGTAAGACCTTATCTATTTGAGGCCACTTATAAGACTCCGATAGTTTGAGATTAGCGGGATGTCTATTCTCCGCTTTGCCAGATGTTTATCCTTGGCTTCACGAGATGCTTATTCTTCGCTTCTCACTATCGTCAAGCCTAGTTGTAAGACCTCATCTATCCAAGGCTGCTTTTAAGACTCTAATAGTTTGAGATTAGCAGATGTCTATTCTCCGCTTTGCACGATGTTTATCCCTAGCTTCACGAGATGCTTATTCCTCACTTCTCACTATCCTCGAGCCTAGTTATAAGACCTCATTTATCCGAAGCCTCTTACAAGACTCCGATAGTTTGAGATTAGCAGGATGTCTATTCCTCGCTTTGCCTGATGTTTATCCCTAGCTTCGCGAGATGCTTATTCTTTACTTCTTACTATCGTCGAACCTAGCTATAAGACCTCATCTATCCGAGGCCGATTATAAGACTTCTATAGTTTGAAATTAACACGATGTTTATTCCCCGCATTGCCAGATGTTCATCCCTGACTTTAAGAGATGTTTATTTCTCACTATAGTTGAGCTTAACTGTAAGACCTCATCTATCCGAGATCGCTTATAAGACTCCGATAGTCTGAGATTAGCAGGATGTTTATTCCCGGCTTTGCCAAATATTTATCACTGGCTTCGTGAGATGTTTATTCCTCACTTCTCACTATCGTCAAGCATGGCTGTAAGACCTTATCTATCTGAGGCTGCTTATAAGACTCCGACAGTTTGAGATTAGCGGGATGTCTATTCTCCACTTTGCCAGAT
>NW_019230013.1:92757-113230 GCF_002742605.1 Olea europaea var. sylvestris
GCTCTTCATCGAGCACCACGCATACCAGACCAAAGAGCCTGAAAGGGGTGTATAGAGGTTTTTAAGTCCAGAAATATCAACTCGATATGAAAACATCATAAGCCGATGGGCATTGCTCCCAAAAAGACCGATCAAATCAGATGACTTCCAAGGGTTCAAATTGACTACATTGGTCGAAATTTTTGGATGGGAGAAAATGTAGAGCGACCACACCCCATCTATGATGGTGTGGTCAGAGAATTTTATGCATACTTCAACATCGACATTGACATACCGGGCTCTAAACACTTATATCAAACATGGGTTAGGGGAAAGTGGATAATGTTTTCACTGGAAGTCATCCATGACTATTATCAACTCTCCTGGAACAATGCGGTCCCTATCCCAGGAAATTTTAATAGGAATGAAGTGGCAGAGATTCTACTGGGGTGTGAAAATGCGGGACATCTCCAAACCACCAAATGGCACCAGATCGAGCTCACACCGTCCATAGCCTTCCTATGGCTTTTTATGTGCCACAACATTGATCCTACCATGCACAAGACAATATTCACCAATCCAACTATCGAGTTCATATATCATTTGGTTTGGGAGAAAAGATTGATCTCGCCACACATATCTATGATCAAATACAAAATTTGGGTGCTTGGAGAGATCGGCATAGCTTATTGATTTTCCCAAGCCTCATCAACGGCACATGTAGGGATGTGGGTGTCACTATCCCATCAGGGGAGGAGCCTAATAAACCCAGCCCATCGATAAAGCTTACTACATTGGAGGTTCAAGACAAAGCCAGAGAGAGGCACAAGGAGTCGAGCTCAGCCAAGCACATGATGATATAGAGATGCCACAAGCTCCATCACTACAGGCTGACGTGGAAACACAGCTGTTAAGACAGATATTCGCTACCATGACAAGCTCCAGCAGAGATATTCAGAGCTTTAGCAAGCGTTTAGGGCCACGACCACCGACTTACAGCGGGTACGAGATAACCTTTACAGTACCTAAAACTTCACACTAGATGCTAACAGAGATGCCCAGGCAGCAAAAAGAGATGTTGACACCATGAATAGTCGACTGAGTATGTATGTGGGCTAAGTGGATGGTATCCAGCTGAGGGTTAATGAGACGTGGGATCATATACGCAGCTTGGAGGTAGAGGTTAAGAAGTAGAGTAATGTGATGAGAGCCATCCAGACAGAGCTGGCCTAGTAGTCTGAGATGATGAGATAGCTGGGAGATCTCCTCCACCATTAGGAGATGGCATAGTAGGTCCCAGCTTCCCACTACTACCTCCATATTGATCAGGAGAGTCCGATTACCCTGTTTCATGCTTTTACTTTGTATTTGTCCTTAATTATTGAAGAATCAATGCTCCTAAATCTATCCAACACACTCTCTTGAGCAATATCGAACGTGTTATATCAAAAAATTACGTGGCATAGGCATGACGGAGGGGGTCCCACAATGGCCGATGGGGCATCACCTGTTTTAAAGTTCATATTTCAAGTCCGACCCGTATATAAATAATACGACTCAGACTTGGGGGACTATTGTTATACATATTTCATATTGGGCCTCATTGGACTTAGCCCATTTCTTTAACCCGTCTGGCCCACCTGCATTTCTATATATGTGGGTTCACTCACATCATAAGGTACATTCTAAAATTTGAACCAAACCCCCTTTCCAGTCTCAGCACTCTTTATTTTCTATTCGCCCGGCCGTTAGCTTGACCGTCGGAGTGCAAACGGTCGTCGGACATTTTTCTCGATTGGCGACCTTTGCAGCCTAACGGGGTGTTTCGTGTGCAGATTTGGAGGGAACGAGGTCAGGATTCTGTTGGTGCATTTTTTGAGGTTAACAGATTGGTACCGTCTGTGGGAAATAGTACTAACCATGTTATGCCATGTACAAAAAGGCCACCGAAAAATTCCGTTATTTCGGTCAATTTTTCTACTCAAAAAGAGGCAAAGATAGCGATACAACAACCAGAGAAAAGAAGAATAAAAGGCAGTAACTGGAAATGGGTTGAAGAAACTTGGGTTGAAAACTCTGCCATGAGAAATGGCTATTTTCGGTCAATGGAAGAAGAAAACATCAATGAAAGGTGAAGGAAAAAAAAAAGAGTCGAACTTCAACCCCAGTAAAGCTAATTTGTTCAACATTGACGTCGTTCATAACATCCATCATCTTCATCTTAATTCCTTTCAAACAATGGCTGGTAAATGCTATATACTCTAAAAAAAAAATAAAAAATCTACTGATTTTTCTTCACATGCACAACCAAGCCTCAAACTAAATAGTTTTACTACCAAAAAGAAGAGTAACTAGCCAAAAATAAAGGGGCTACACAAGAATCTATTTGTGGAAAAATTGAAAGAAGATCTTGAAAAAAAATTTCCAACATCAAATTGAAGAATCAACCATGAGAATGCAGAGAGAGAAGACAGCCTTTCGTGTCTATCAAATTGGAAACATTTCGTAGCATTTTAAGCATAAATCTAAGGAAATGAGATTTCTTAGTCTCCAACAAAGGCCATTTGGGCAACCACTGGCACAAGAGATAACATCCGGCAGCACAGTAGTGACTGACGGTCCATGAAAGCTTTGGTCCATTGATTCAGCATTTAATTTGACAGTGACAAGCTCCTCCTGGTAACTCTTTCTTGCAGGCAATTAAAGTAAGCTAGTGTAGGTATTTTTACTTGCTTTATGTTGTGGTCAAAAGCTAATTGTCAATAAAAAAATTGACCAATTTGGACTTCCAATTAAGCTTTCAGGTAGTTTAGAATTGGGCTTTGGTATTTATTTTCTAAATACCCCATGGCTTCTTGGTAAATCAAAAATTATTGGGCCCAGGATTTTTTTTCATTGGACCTCTGGACCCCAATTTTATCCAATACAAGAGCCCATTTTATACTTAAAATTCCTAGTGCCATCTTTTTCTTGGGCTCTTGCAAAATGATACTTGGCCTTGTAGATTTTGTTTGAAAATAGGCCTATTTGTCAATGCTATATTTCAAGTAGAAGGGCAACCCAGCTTATCGTCAACATTTTTTTGCAAAAGGGATATAAATGTTCTAGTTTTTTTTTATCTCCAAATGTAAACTACCCAATAAGTGTTCTAAATTCAAAATGGAAGAAAATAATTAAAATGGTCACTGGTATTTGATGGCTTTTTTCTTTATTCTCATAAACTTGTAAAGATGGTTTGGCATTTAGTGAATATCTATTGGTGCTCTCTATGTGGACACCCATATTTTGCACATTTTTATTCTTGTCTAAGGAGTTTAAGGATGCAAAATTTCAAGGGGATGATGATGGAGCTTATTTTAATTGCTGGAAATGAGTAATCTTTGCCCCATATATCTTAGAAATTGCCGTTGGCACGCACAATGTATTTGGTAAAAATTTGTTGTCTTGATCGCTCTCATCCAAAGGCACTTTTGACTATCATGTCTATTATTCGAGGCAAATAATAAGATCTTGCATCTTTGAAGGCTTCATTCATCATCGAAATTGCTCAAGATGAGCCCTAGCTCATGAACTGGTTTTCTTATTTATAGAAGGCGAGCCTTAGCTCGTGAATATCTTATCATCAAAGCATCATTTTGGAGACTTCGTTCCTTGAATAAAGGAAGAGGTATATTTTTGGAGATCTCGTTCCTTGAATAAAGAAAGGGACAATATTCTTGAAGTCCTCGTTCCTTGAATAAAGGAAGAGGCAAATTGCCCAGACGTGTTTGCCCTTGAAAAAGGAGCCAATCCTGACTCGGCGAGATTATTCCTTATCTCTTGAACTATCGTTGAGCTTAGCTATAAGACCTCATTTGTCCTAGGCCATTTATAAGACTTCGATAGTTTGAGAGTTATTCGTGGGATCTCCATTCCCCGTTTCGCCAAATGTTTATCTCTGGCTTCACGAGATGTATATTCTTCGCCTCTCACTTTATCCATCCGAGGCCGCTTATAAGACCCGATAGTTTGAGATTAGCGGAATGTTTATTCTCTGCTTTGCCAGATGTTTATCTTTGGTTTCGCGAGATGCTTATTCCTTGCATTTCACTATCGTTAAGCTTAGTTGTAAGACCTCATTTATCTGAGGCTAAGCATAAGGCTCCGATAGTTTGAGATTAGCGGGATGTTTATCCCTGGCTTCGTGAAATGCTTATTCCTCGCTTCTCATTATCGTCGAGCCTAGCCATAAGACCTCATCTATCCGAGGCCGCTTATAAGACTCCGATAGTTTGAGATTAGTAGGATGTTTATTCTCCGCTTTGCCAAATTTTTATCCCTGACTTCGCGAGATGTTTATTCCTCATTTCTCACTATCATCGAGCCTAGCTGTAAGACATAATCTATTCGAGGTCGCTTATAAGACTTCAATAATTTGAGATTAGCAGGATGTTTATTCCCCGCTTTGCCAAATGTTTATCCCTGGCTTCGCAAGAAGCTTATTTTGCGCTTCTCACTATCGTCGAGCCTAACAATAAGACCTCGTCTATCTGAGGCCGTTTATAAGACTCCGATAGTTTGAGATTAGCGGGATGTCTATTCACCGCTTTGCTAGATGTTTATCCCTGGCTTCGCGAGATGCTTATTCCTCACTTCTCACTATCGTCGAGCCTAGCTGTAAGACCTCATTTATCCGAGGCCATTTATAAGACTCCAATAGTTTGAGATTAACGGGATGTATATTCCCAGCTTTGCCAGATATTTATCCCTGACTTCGTGAGATGCTTATTCCGCACTTCTCACTATCATCGAACCTAGCTGTAAGACCTCATCGATCCAAGGCCGATTATAAGACTACGATAGTTTGAGATTAGCAAGATGTTTATTTCCTTCTTTGCCAGACGTTTATACCTGGCTTCGCGAGATGCTTATTCTGCGCTTCTCACCATTGTTGAGCCTAGCTATAAGACCACATCTATCTGAGGCCACTTATAAGGCTCCGATAGTTTGAGATTAGCGGGATGTCTATTCTCCGCTTTGCCAAATATTTATCCCTGGCTTCGCGAGATGCTTATTCCTCGCTTCTCACTATCGTCGAGCCTAGCTGTAAGACCTCATTTAACTGAGGCCACTTATAAGACTTTGATAGTTTGAGATTAGCGGGATGTTTATTCTTCGCTTTGCCAGATGTTTATCCTTGGCTTCGTGAGATGCTTATTCCTCTCTTCTCACTATCTTCGAGCCTAGCTATAAAACCTCATTTATCGAATCTACTTATAAGACTCCGATAGTTTGTTATTAGCGGGATGTCTATTTCCCGCTTTGCGAGATGTTTATCCCTGGCTTCGCGAGATGCCTATTCCTCACTTCTCACTATCGTCAAGCCTAGTTGTTAGACCTCATCTAACTGAGGCCGCTTATAAGACTCAGATAGTTTAAGATTAGTGGGATGTCTATTTCCCACTTTGCCAGATGTTTATCCCTGGCTTCACGAAATGCTTATTCCTTGCTTCTCACTATCGTCGAGCCTAGCTGTAAGACCTCATTTATTCGAGGTTACTTATAAGACTCCGATAGTTTGAGATTAGCAGGATGTCTATTCCCCACTTTTTCAGATGTTTATCCATGGTTTCGCGAGATGCTTATTCCTCGCTTCTTACTATTGTCGAGCCTAGCTGTAAGACCTCATCTATCCGAGGCCGATTATAAGACTCCAATAGTTTGAAATTAACGCGATGTTTATTTCCCACTTTGCTAGATGTTCATCCCTGACTTTACGAGATGTTTATTTCTCACTTCTCACTATCGTCGAGTTTAGCTGTAAGACCTCATCTATCCGAGACCACTTATAAGACTCCGATAGTCTGACATTAGCAGGACGTTTACTCCCAGCTTTGCTAGATGTTTATCCCTAACTTCGCGAGATGTTTAATCCTCGTTTCTTACTATCGTCAAGCCTAGCTGTAAGACCTTATCTATCTGAGGCCACTTATAAGACTCCGATAGTTTGAGATTAGCGGGATGTCTATTCTCCGCTTTGCTAGATGTTTATCCTTGGCTTCATGAGATGCTTATTCTTTGCTTCTCACTATCGTCAAGCCTAGCTGTAAGACCTCATCTATCCAAGGCTGCTTTTAAGACTCTAATAGTTTGAGATTAGCGGATGTCTATTCTCCGCTTTGCACGATGTTTATCCCTAGCTTCACGAGATGCTTATTCCTCGCTTCTCACTATCGTCGAGCCTAGTTGTAAGACCTCATTTATCTGAAGCCTCTTACAAGACTCCGATAGTTTGAGATTAGCGGGATGTCTATTCCTCGCTTTGCCTGATGTTTATCCCTAGCTTCGCGAGATGCTTATTCCTTACTTCTTACTATCATCGAACCTAGCTATAAGACCTCATCTATCCGAAGCCGATTATAAGACTTCGATAGTTTGAAATTAACGCGATGTTTATTCCCCGCATTGCCAGATGTTCATCCCTGACTTTAAGAGATGTTTATTTCTCACTATAGTTGAGCTTAACTGTAAGACCTCATCTATCCGAGACCGCTTATAAGACTCCGATAGTCTGAGATTAGCAGGATGTTTATTCCCGGCTTTGCGAGATATTTATCACTGGTTTCGTGAGATGTTTATTCCTCACTTCTCACTATCGTCAAACATGGCTGTAAGACCTTATCTATCTGAGGCTGTTTATAAGACTCCGATAGTTTGAGATTAGCGGGATGTCTATTCTCCACTTTGCCAGATGTTTATCCCTGGCTTCACGAGATGCTTATTCCTCGCTTCTCACTATCGTCGAGCCTAGCTGTAAGACCTCATCTATCTGAGACTACTTATAAGACTCCGATAGTTTGAGATTAGCAGGATGTCTATTCTCCGCTTTGCAAAATGTTTATCCCTGGCTTCTCAAGATGATTATTCCTCACTTCTCACTATCATCGAGCTTAGTTGTAAGACCTTATTTATCTGAGGCCCCTTATAAGACTCCGATAGTTTGAAAGTTATTTGCGGGATCTCCATTCCCCGCTTTGCCAGATGTTTATCCCTGGCTTCGCGAGATGCTTATTCCTCGCTTCTCACTATCATCGAGCCTAGTTGTAAGACATCATCTATCCAAGGTCGCTTATAAGACTTCGACAGTTTGAAATTAGTAGGATGTTTATTCTCCACTTTGCCAGATGTTCATCCCTGGCTTCGCGAGATGTTTATTCCTCACTTCTCACTATCGTTGAGCTTAGCTGTAAGACCTCATCTATCTGAGGCTGCCTATAAGACTCCGATAGTTTGAGATTTTCCAGATATTTATTCCCTGCTTTGCCAGATGTTTATCCCTGGCTTCGCGAGTTGATTATTCCTTGCCTTGAACTATCATTGAGCTTAATTGTAAGACCTCATTTGTCCGAGGTCGCTTATAAGACTCCAATAGTTTGAAAGTTATTTGCGGTATCTCCATTCCTCGCTTCGCCAGATGTTTGTCCCTAATATCGCGAGATGTATATTCCTCGCATCTCACTATTGTCGAGCCTAGCATAAGACCTCATCATTCCGAGGCCGCTTATAAGACTCTGATAATTTGAGAGTTGATTTGTCTATGACAAGCCCATAGTTCTCCTCAGTTATTATTAATATGATGAGTTCATATACTGCAAATTGGTTAAGTAATTTGTTTATGATGAGCCCATAGCCTCTCCGAGTTATTATTTATACGATGAGTTCATATGCTACAAATTACTTAGGCCAATTTGTCTACGGCGAGCCCATAGTTCTCATCAAATTATTATTTATATGATAAGCTCATATACTGCAAATTGGTTAAGTAATTTGTCTATGGCGAGTCCATAGCCTCTCCAAGTTATTATTTATATGATGAGTTCATATACTGCAAATTACTTAGGCCAATTTGTCTATGATGAGCCCATAGTTCTCCTCAGATTATTATTTATATGATAAGCTCATATACTGTAAATTGATTAAGTTAATTTGTCTATGACAAGCCTATAGTTCTCCTCGGATATTATTTATATGATAAGTTTATATACTGCAAATTGGTTAAGTAATTTGTCTACGACAAGCCCATAGCCTCTCCAAGTTATTATTTATATGATGAGTTCATATACAGCAAATTACTTTGGCCAATTTGTCTATGGCGAGCCCATAGTTCTTAGATTATTATCTATATAATGAGTTCATAGACTACAAATTACTTAAGTCAATTAGTTTATGGCGAGCCCATAGTTCTCATCGGATATTATTTATATGATGAGTTCATATACTGCAAATTGATTAAGTTAGTTTGTCTATGGCAAGCCCATAGCCTCTCCAAGTTATTATCATATGACGAGTTCATGTTCTGCAAATTACTAAGTTAATTTATTCTATGGCAAGCCCATAAACCTCTTCTCTTTGAGGCCTTATCACAACTTCCACTCGAGTCTAACAAGTTCGCCTCTATTCATGGCATTGCCTCATCCAATAGGTTCGCCTCTTCCAAGGCTCGCCTCTCTGACGGCATCACCTCATCCAACAGGCTTGCCTCTTTATATTGCGTCGCCTCATTCAGCAGGCTCGCTTTTTCTCACGACACTGCCTCATCCAGCAGGCTCACTTTTCTCACTGCATCGCCTCATCCAATAGGCTCGCCTCTCTTTCACAGCTTCGCCTCGTAAAGTAGTCTCGTCTCTCCATGGCATCGCCTCTTCCAAGGCTCGCTTCTCCATGGCATTGCCTTCTTCCAAGGCTCGCCTTTCCAAGATATCGCCTCTTTCAAGGCTCACTTCTCTATGGCATTGCCTTCTTCCAAGACTCGCCTCTCCATAGCATCGCCTCTTCCAAGGCTCGCCTCACCTTGGCATCACCTCATCCAACATGCTTGCCTCTCTCACGGCATCGCGTCTGCATTCAGAGCATCTTCTCTACATTAGCTTATTATAGCGGCTTATATATTCAGTATATTTCAAAGTCTGACCCGCATATAAATAGTACGGCTCAGACTTGGGTGGACTATATTGTAATTCTAGCATCTTAGCATCACTGTATATTATTGCTAGCGTACACATCATATCACTACTTCCAAGCACGAATGTCATATCACTGCTAGTATGTCATACATTATTTTCATTACAGCCAATACGTATGCCATGTTATCATCATTTTCATTTTATTGTCGGCATCATGTTACTTGCTTCACTATAGCACTACTGATACACTGAGCTGTACGCATATGATTTACTGTAATACATGACAGTCCCTCTGCACATATCATGGAGAAATGCGATGTCATTATTTACTATATAGTTATGAACATTTGAAGAGGCAACTGGACCCCAAATTTATTTGGTATATAAGCTGTGGATATATTGTATTGTATTACAGGTTGGTTTAGTCCATATTATAGGAGAGATGCTGTTGAAATTTCGACAAAATATTTACAGTATCTATCTTTCGAGGCAATCCATAAGTCCTCACTTATTTTGACACAAATTTTCGAAGCAGTTCGTAAGTTCTTGTTTGTTGGAGCTACTTATATTTTTTTAAGCAATCTGTAAGACTTCGTCCGCATGACAGCTTATATTTCGAAGTCCAACCCACATATAAATAATACGACTCAAACTTGGAGGACTATTGTTATACCCAAAAATTACGTAGCATACGCGTGACGGAGGGGGGTCCCACAATGGTCTACTGGGCATCACCTATTTTAAAGTTCATATTTCATGTCCGACCCGCATATAAATAATACGACTCAGACTTAGGGGATGTTGTTATACATATTTCATAATGGGCCTAATTGGACTTAGCCCATTTCTTTGACTCGTTTGGCCCACCTCCATTTTTATATATATGGGTTTACTTCACAACATAAGGTACGTTCTAAAACCCAAACCAAACGCCCACTCCTGTCTCGAAATTCTTTATTTTCTTTTCGTCCGGCCGTTAACTTGACCGTTGGAGTGCAAATGGTCGCCGGACATTTTTTTTCGACCGGCGACCTTTGCATCCTAACGGGGTATTTCGTGCGCAGGTTTGGAGGGGATGAGGTCGGGATTCTGTTGGCGCATTTTTTGAGGTCAACAGAACCTATTTTTATATACCACCAACTATATCTCTATGACGGATGCATATACATAATAATGCATGTAATTTTATGAGCAATTAACGATTCACGCAAAGCATAGAGGTATATTTATATCCCCTATCGAACCCTACGATGATTTATACATTATCAAATCTATTTCCCTTCTCTCGAATGTAAGAAATAAATCACTACGTATCACATAATTACGAGCACTTAATTATGGAATAAATTAATGCATATAAACCATTCAAATAATCAAATACGCGTTTAATTGTCACATTGCAAAAAGTAAAATCCAAAGATTGCATTACATAGTTCATCGATCTCCTAGTACAAGAAAATCTAGCCTAACTTGAAGAATATAAAAGAATACATGAATTCTTGAAGATAAAACATCACCGGATTATAGATACATGTAAAATCTTGATAATCTTCGTGAAATCCTTCGTTAATCTCTCTCAAATTCTTCTCCAAGATGTGTTTTATTCTTTTCTAATGCGTTCTCACCCTAATTCTGACGAGACTAGGCTTTTATATTGCGTTAAGATCGAGTTACAAAAAAGTATTAGTGTAAACAAGAAACTGTTGAAATGTGTCACATTTTTACACCATGTGATAACCATGCAGCCGCATGGTTGAACCAAAAATATTGCTGGAATTCCCTATTGGGGTTCGTGAAGTCGCATGACCGCATGGTTAACGAAATTTTCATGTTGTGCCGTTTTAGGTCCCAAACTCAATCTTCTTGTTTATTGGCCTCCTTTCTTCATTCATCGTGTTCCATCATCTCACAATGATTTCCAATTGATACTTAGTTCATCCAATTACTCGATTAGCCTTTTAGTTCAACTTTTGGATATTTACACTTTGGTCCTTGAACTTTCACTTTGTTTCGTTTTGATCTTTTTCCATCCATTTTCTCGTGAATTCCACCATGCCCATCAATATAACATACGATACAAGAATTAAATGAATTTAAGCCACAATTTCAACACTTTACCCATAATTAAGTCATGAGTGCGTAATCAGAAAATATTTTCTTTCGATTTAATTCAACGCAAATATATATTTCGTTCACAAGTAATAAAGTAGTTTCGAATATTGTCCCACAGAGATCAAATAGTTTGACTTTATCTACCATAGCCTTAACTGAAACGAATTTATCAAATTTGAAGTTTTAACCTGAGAAGACCCTAATTTAGCAAGCCCTAATTTGACTAGAATGATTGTTGAATGAATTGAAAATGCAAAACGATGTATTTAAATGAATTTAAATGCAATGTGACGATTGTAATGCAAGTTGACTTTATTCAAGAAAAATTAAATGCACTAGGATCACGAATTCCTATGTAATGGTCGTTTAAAAACCCTAATTTCACAATCTGACAACACGGTTGGATTATTGAAGAATCAATGCTCCTAAATCTATCCAACACACTCTCTCGAGCAATATCGAACATATTCTTATTTACCACTAGCCTATATCTCTATGATGGATGCATATACATAAGAATGCATGTAGTTTTATGAGCAATTAACGATTCAAGCAAAGCATAGAGGTATATTTCTATCCCTTATTGGACCCTACGATGATTTATACCTTGTCAAATCTATTTTTCTTCCTTCGAATGCAAGAAATAAATCACTACGCATCACATAATTACGTGCACTTAATTATGAAATTAATTAATGCATATAAACCATTCAAATAATCAAATATGCGTTTAATTGTCACATTGCAAAAAGTAAAATCCGAAGATCACATTACATAGTTCACCGACCTCCTAGTTCAAGAAAATCTAGCCTAACACAGAGAACATAAAAGAATACATGAATTCTTGAAGATAAAACATCACCGGATTACAGATACACGTGAAATCTTGATAATTTTCTTGAAATCCTTTGTTAATATCCCTCAAACTCATCTCCAAGATGTGCTTTGTTCTCTTCTAATGCGTTCTGATCCTAATTCTGACAAGTCTAGGCTTTTATATCGCGTCAAGATCGAGTTCCGAAAGAGTTTTAGCGTAAATAGAAAACTGCTGAAACGGGTGACATTTTTACACCATACGACCGCATGGTTAAACCAAAAATGGGGCTAGAATTCCTTGTTGGGGTAAGTGCAGTAGCATGGTAATAACACCATGTGACCGCATGGTTAACGAAATTTCCATGTTGTGTCGTTTTAGTCTCCAAACTCAGTCTTCTTGTTTATTGGCCTCCTTTCTTCATCCATCTTGTTCCATCATCTCGCAATGATTTCCAATTGATACATCGCTCATTCAATTACTCGATTAGCCTTTTAGTTCAACTTTTGAGTGTTTTCACTTTGGTCCCTGAACTTTCACTTTCCTTCGTTTTGGTCTTTTTTGCACCCTTTTCTCGTGAATTCCACCATATCCATCAATATAACATATGATACAAGAATTAAATGAATTTAAGCCACAATTCCAACACTTTACCCATAATTAAGTCATGTTTGTGAGTTAAATAAGTGTGTAAAAACACACTTATCCCTAGTGCCCTTTAGCCAACTGGTTTGGGAGTTACCGGTTCAAAACTCGCTAAAGGGGTTATATAGAAAGCAAAAGGGGAAGAAGTTAATAAAAGTCATCTGATCGAGCCTTTATAACTTGTGTGAATAAGCATGTAAGAGTTTAAAACATGGTGCCCTAAGGCCAGTGGTTTGGGAGTCATGGGCCTAAAACTTGCTACAAGGGTTATATAGAAAGCAAATGAGAAGATGGCCTAAAAAATAAAACAATAATAATAAATAAATAAAAGACACTATAGTATGAAAGAAGCCTTTAGACATTTGGTTCATAAAACTACACATTTGAGGTGAGACAAGTAGCTTAGTTTAATCTTAAAGGTTGAAGCAATCAAAACTAGGAGAGCCTTTACTTGTTGACATGTGAACCTGTGATAGTGAGATCTATCCAAGCTAATAGAGGGTAAGGACTGTAAATGCTTAAATACTTAACTTTGAAACACACCCCGGGATAATTGAGAGAAAAGACTAGGTTTGGGGGGTATGTATCTCTCGAGCGAGGTAAGGATATATTAGACAACTTTGGGTCAAGATTAATCCATCATGAGCTTAATATGTTGGCATGAGAACACACACACGTTGAGTATGCGTTTAACAGATAAGGGTTGATTTTATTATTGCACTATTGAAACTATTTCCTGTGTTGATTTCTGAATTTCAATCCTGAGACACGACAGGCTGTCAAGTCATGTTTTGTGTAAAGTTAAGTCACTATCTTGTTTGAGGACAAACAATAGTTCAAGTTTGGGGAGTTTGATAAATGTGTTTTTATTCACTTATTCAAGCCACAAAACATGACTAATTCATGATAAATATAGTTGGAATGTGGCTTAATTCTATTAAATCTTATTTTGTAGGTTATATTGATGGATTTTATGGAAATCAAGAGAAAAGACTTGAAAAATTATCAAAATGAAGGAAAACAAAAGTTTAGAAACCAAAGTGCAAATACTCAAAAAACTTTCATTCCATGGTCCTTCTTAAAGTGATCAATCAACATATGCTTGACACCATGTCGCTCTGAGCTGATCTCAGCCAACAACCCCTGTGCAAGAGTGGTTTGAGGAACTGTCCCGGTACCTGATCCCTGCGCTGACTGAGTACCATCTGTGTGTGTCTTTAATGGTGGAGAACTCATATGTGTCGGCTCAGGGGGTACATCAGCAGTAGCTGTGGGAATAGGAGCTATGGAAGTAATAATAGGAGAAGTGGGTACCTCGATAGGAGCATTTGGAGTAGGCTCAGCAACTGAATGAATATACGGAGGTACCTCTGGATCAACTGTGATACGAGTAGAGGTAGGAACTGCCGATGCAGATTCTGACTCAGTCACAACTACGGTAGTAGTAGTGGGAAGCACAGAAGGCACTGCTGAAACTGGAACCCACTGCTTCTTTGGCTCCACAAACGTCACCTTGCCCTTATCCTTATCAGTCCTAGTAATAGGGGGCCGAACAGGGGGGTGCGCAACAACTGCAGGAGGAGGAGGAACCGTAGTACACTGATCATAAGAATGACCCAAGTGTTTACAAGAGAAGCAAAAAATTGGCCGCTTCTCATAGATAACTGTCTGCCAGAAGCCACGGTTACTAGCGCGCTCAATCCAAACCCTGTCGGGCAACTTATGCCCCAAATTCACCTCAATGCACACCCTTTGCCAGATGTTTATCCCTGGCTTCGCGAGATGCTTATTCCTCGCTTCTCACTATCATCGAGTCTAGTTGTAAGACATCATCTATCCAAGGCCGCTTATAAGACTTCGATAGTTTGAAATTAGCAGGATGTTTATTCTCCACTTTGCCAGATGTTCATCCCTGGCTTCGCGAGATGTTTATTCCTCACTTCTCACTATCGTTGAGCTTAGCTGTAAGACCTCATCTATCTGAAATGTGTAAACACGAAACTGTTGAAATGTGTCACATTTTTACACCATGTGATAACCATGCGGCCGCATGGTTGAACCAAAAATATTGCTGGAATTCCCTATTGGGGTTCGTGAAGTCGCATGACCGCATGGTTAACGAAATTTTCATGTTGTGCCGTTTTAGTTCCCAAACTCAATCTTCTTGTTTATTGGCCTCCTTTCTTCATTCATCTTGTTCCATCATCTCACAATGATTTCCAATTGATACTTAGTTCATCCAATTACTTGATTAGCCTTTTACTTCAACTTTTGGATATTTGCACTTTGGTCCCTAAACTTTCACTTTGTTTCGTTTTGATCTTTTTCCATCCATTTTCTCATGAATTCCACCATGCCCATCAATATAACATACGATACAAGAATTAAATGAATTTAAGCCACAATTTCAACACTTTACCCATAATTAAGTCATGTTTGTGAGTTAAATAAGTGCGAAATCAGAAAATATTTTCTTTCGATTTAATTCAACGCAAATGTATATTTCGTTCACAAGTAATAAAGTAGAATATTAAGTTTCGAATATCGTCCCACAGAGATCAAATAGTTTGACTTTATCTACCATAGCCTTAACTGAAACGAATTTATCAAATTTGAAGTTTTAACCTAAGAAGACCCTAATTTAGCAAGCCCTAATTTGACTAGAATGATTGTTGAATGAATTGAAAATGCAAAACAATGTATTTAAATGAATTTAAATGCAATGTGACGATTGTAAAGCAAGTTGACTTTATTCAAGAAAAATTAAATGCACTAGATCACGAATTCCTATGTAATGGTCGTTTAAAAACTCTAATTTCACAATCTGACAACACGGTTGGATTATTGAAGAATCAATGCTCCTAAATCTATCCAACACACTCTCTCGAGCAATATCGAACATATTCTTATATACCACCAGCCTATATCTCTATGATGGATGTATATACATAAGAATGCATGTAGTTTTATGAGCAATTAACGATTCAAGCAAAGCATAGAGGTATATTTCTATCCCTTATCGGACCCTACGATGATTTATACCTTGTCAAATCTATTTTTCTTCCTTCGAATGCAAGAAATAAATCACTACGCATCACATAATTACGTTCTCTTAATTATGAAATTAATTAATGCATATAAACCATTCAAATAATCAAATATGCGTTTAATTGTCACATTGCAAAAAGTAAAATCCGAAGATCACATTACATAGTTCACCGACCTCCTAGTTCAAGAAAATCTAGCCTAACACAGAGAACATAAAAGAATACATGAATTCTTGAAGATAAAACATCACCAGATTACAGATACACGTGAAATCTTGATAATTTTCTTGAAATCCTTTGTTAATATCCCTCAAATTCATCTCCAAGATGTGCTATGTTCTCTTCTAATGCGTTCTGATCCTAATTCTGACAAGTCTAGGCTTTTATATCGTGTCAAGATCGAGTTCCGAAAGAGTTTTAGCGTAAATAGAAAACTGCTGAAACGGGTCACATTTTTACACCATACGACCGCATGGTTAAACCAAAAATGGGGCTAGAATTCCTTGTTGGGGTAATTGCAGTAGCATGGTAATAACACCATGTGACCGCATGGTTAACGAAATTTCCATGTTGTGTCGTTTTAGTCTCCAAACTCAGTCTTCTTGTTTATTGGCCTCCTTTCTTCATCCATCTTGTTCCATCATCTCGCAATGATTTCCAATTGATACATCGCTCATTCAATTACTCGATTAGCCTTTTAGTTCAACTTTTGAGTGTTTTCACTTTGGTCCCTGAACTTTCACTTTCCTTCGTTTTGGTCTTTTTTGCACCCTTTTCTCGTGAATTCCACCATATCCATCAATATAACATATGATACAAGAATTAAATGAATTTAAGCCACAATTCCAACACTTTACCCATAATTAAGTCATGTTTGTGAGTTAAATAAGTGTGTAAAAACACACTTATCCCTAGTGCCCTTTAGCCAACTGGTTTGGGAGTTACCGGTTCAAAACTCGCTAAAGGGGTTATATAGAAAGCAAAAGGGGAAGAAGTTAATAAAAGTCATCTGATCGAGCCTTTATAACTTGTGTGAATAAGCATGTAAGAGTTTAAAACATGGTGCCCTAAGGCCAGTGGTTTGGGAGTCATGGGCCTAAAACTTGCTACAAGGGTTATATAGAAAGCAAATGAGAAGATGGCCTAAAAAATAAAACAATAATAATAAATAAATAAAAGACACTATAGTATGAAAGAAGCCTTTAGACATTTGGTTCATAAAACTACACATTTGAGGTGAGACAAGTAGCTTAGTTTAATCTTAAAGGTTGAAGCAATCAAAACTAGGAGAGCCTTTACTTGTTGACATGTGAACCTGTGATAGTGAGATCTATCCAAGCTAATAGAGGGTAAGGACTGTAAATGCTTAAATACTTAACTTTGAAACACACCCCGGGATAATTGAGAGAAAAGACTAGGTTTGGGGGGTATGTATCTCTCGAGCGAGGTAAGGATATATTAGACAACTTTGGGTCAAGATTAATCCATCATGAGCTTAATATGTTGGCATGAGAACACACACACGTTGAGTATGCGTTTAACAGATAAGGGTTGATTTTATTATTGCACTATTGAAACTATTTCCTGTGTTGATTTCTGAATTCCAATCCTGAGACACGACAGGCTGTCAAGTCATGTTTTGTGTAAAGTTAAGTCACTATCTTGTTTGAGGACAAACAATAGTTCAAATTTGGGGAGTTTGATAAATGTGTTTTTATTCACTTATTCAAGCCACAAAACATGACTAATTCATGATAAATATAGTTGGAATGTGGCTTAATTCTATTAAATCTTATTTTGTAGGTTATATTGATGGATTTTATGGAAATCAAGAGAAAAGACTTGAAAAATTATCAAAATGAAGGAAAACAAAAGTTTAGAAACCAAAGTGCAAATACTCAAAAGATGACCCGGAGGAGGAATCGAGGAATTGGTTGAGCTGAGTACCAATTGGAGGCTATTATTGGTCGATGGAATGAGAAGAATCAAGAAACGAGGTCAAAATAGAAGAGAACAAATTTTGGGGACAAAAAGGGCCAAAAGTGAAAGATCACTCTACTATGCGGTTGCATAGTAGAGAAATCCATGCGACCGCATCCACTATGGCAGAGACTTCTAAGGTTGAATTTGATTTCACTATGCGGTCGCATAGTTGATTTTCTGGGGGCGAATCTGCAATTTTCTATTTTCGTTAAAATTCTTGTGAAACCAATACGGGACGTGACATATAAACTCTGAAGCCATGAAAATAAAGGGAGTACGCATTGGGAAGTGAGAAAACACATCTTAGAGAAAATTTGGAGCCACAATAATGAAGGATTTCATGAAGATCAACTGTATTTCATTCGATTATTGATCCGCTGATGTTATTTCTTCCAAATATCATGTATTTTGTTACTTTCTCCATGTTAGACTAGAAATCTATGTACTATGAGATTGATGAACTTTGTAATGTAATAATAGCACAATTTGTCATGTTTTATACATTTATACTTGTATTTGCATGATATATTGACGTCTATACGCACTAAGTACCCTTATATTTTGATTTAAGTTGCAAATGGATGAATACGGTGAAATTTAGAAGAAAAGAACGAAAAAGACTAAGCCCCTGTTTGATCTCCATTACATTAAATTCTATTACATTTCATTTTTTTCTCTCCTATTTTCAGCCACACAATCTTCCATAAAATAATATTATACGTAAATCGAAAACTTTTCATTCTTTTTCAACCATTCATTTTTCAAAAAAGCACTATTCCCCTCATTAATTTTCCTACGTAATGGGAATCAAACACGGGCTAAAGTGAAAGAAAGTAAAAGCTCAGGGACTGAGTTACAAATAATCTAAAGATGAGACGGGTGATGGAATGATGATTCGAGAAAGCTAGGAGTCCATTGGGTGCAATTAGAAGCCAAAAGCATTAGAATTTCCAGATTTTAAGCTGGAGATTGAGATCCACTTTGGACCTACTAAACGTTTGAATTTGGAAAGAGTTATTTCTAGTAAAATTGTATTCATTTGTGTTAGATTTCCAACACACTTTGAATTGTCTTAATCCGACATTAGGCAGAAAGTTATGACCAAAATATTGAAAACAATCGCACGGAACAAGTTTTTGCCGAATCTTCAAGTTTCCTTATTCCATTCAACCTTTTTTGAAAACAATTTGGCACTCGATTTTAAACCCTAATTTGACCAGAACACGCCCCCATCTCCTATCTCCTTTCTCTCATCTTGGGCACAGAACTCTATGGCAAACTAAATTAATCGGTGAAGCCACGAATGAACACGGTGAGATTTGGGAATTTCTATGTCTTTTATTGCATGTAAGGTGTTTTTCATTATTGAACAATTTTAAATCTGGATTTCTTATGTTATTGGATATATTTTGGAATTGGGTTAATTCACATTAGATTTTTATGAGTTCAATCATATTTTCTTCATTGAACAATCGAAATGTTGATTGATTTTCAATTTCAAACAATTTATTGGTTTGATTCTTTACCATTATATGCTTGATATATATAATTGCTTTGGGATCTAATTTCAACAAATCATTGTGGAATTATATTGTGAAAGAAACCTAGATTTGGAATTACTAAATAAATTAAATAAGGGCTTGAATGTTTTATTTTCCAATTAAAGTGTTGGGATGAAAACTTTTAATTGAGTATTCTCAATCAAAATTGATATTGATTGAACCTATCTAATCGAAAAAATTTCGGCGCTTCACTATTTCATACATGGATATTAATCCTTTATTCCAATTGATAAATCATCCTCACATAAAATCATAAAAATCCTAGTTTGTTTGATCCTTTGTGAAACTTTCCATCTCCGTGTGGAATCGACACCCCGATGCTATACTATACCACATTATTCTTTGGGTGTAATCATAATATGATTCTTAATTCTTTGTTTCATATTTTTGACATTAAACCACGTTTGATTATTTTGAATGGTTTATATGCATTTAATTTCTTCCAAAATTAAGGGCCCATAATTGTGTGAGTTTGGATGACTTGTTTCTTGTATTCGAAAGAAGGAAAATAGGCTCAACATGGTATAAATTATCATAGGGTCCGATAGGGAATAGAGATATATCGCTATGCCCTACGTGAATATCTAAGTGCTCACAAAATCACATGCATTCTTGTATATTTGCATCCGTCATAGAGATATAGGCTGGTGGTATATGAGATTAGGTTCAAAGTTGGTCGAGAGAGAGTGTTGGATATATTTAGGAGCATTGATTCTTCGAAATTTTATCGTATTGTCAATTTGTGAAATTAGGGTTAAATTGAACATTACTTGGAATTTGTGATCCTAGTGCGTTATACAATCATTAAATACATTAAATTGAGTTCTCAACATTTAATAGCATTTTAGTTCATTTAAAAATCAATTTGCATTTTGTTCATTGCATGCATAATAAATTGCATAATTAGCTTAGGTTAGGGAGTAATTAGATTATAAAATTACTTGTGATAATTTAGTTTCGATTAATGTCTGGATAAATAACATTGAACTAAATCAATATTTGTGAGACGACATTTGGACTCAATTTTTCACTGTATTACTTGTTATGAATCGTACACTTGCGGTGGATTGAATCGAAAGAAAAATTTCGTGATTAATAATCATCAATATGAATATTGCATATTTGAGAAATCAAAGTGAATCTCTATTTCAAAATTCCAAAAATTTTGAATTTGTTAAAAAAATCTTGATTCTTTTCCTGTAACACTGTAATTTTCATGATTTGTTTACATTAATATCTATATTTTCACCTATACCTAGTTATATAAGCACATGAACATGTCACGGTCTAAAATCCTTATTTCTCTTAAGAAATATGAAAATGAATACGACTTCCTTTTTTTTTTTTTTTTTGGGTAATTTTTTTTGGGAAAAAACCCCCCCCTTTTTT
>NW_019230013.1:117533-123613 GCF_002742605.1 Olea europaea var. sylvestris
AATCAGAAAATATTTTCTTTCGATTTAATTCAACGCAAATGTATATTTCGTTCACAAGTAATAAAGTAGAATATTAAGTTTCGAATATCGTCCCACAGAGATCAAATAGTTTGACTTTATCTACCATAGCCTTAACTGAAACGAATTTATCAAATTTGAAGTTTTAACCTAAGAAGACCCTAATTTAGCAAGCCCTAATTTGACTAGAATGATTGTTGAATGAATTGAAAATGCAAAACAATGTATTTAAATGAATTTAAATGCAATGTGACGATTGTAAAGCAAGTTGACTTTATTCAAGAAAAATTAAATGCACTAGATCACGAATTCCTATGTAATGGTCGTTTAAAAACCCTAATTTCACAATCTGACAACACGGTTGGATTATTGAAGAATCAATGCTCCTAAATCTATCCAACACACTCTCTCGAGCAATATCGAACATATTCTTATTTACCACTAGCCTATATCTCTATGATGGATGCATATACATAAGAATGCATGTAGTTTTATGAGCAATTAACGATTCAAGCAAAGCATAGAGGTATATTTCTATCCCTTATCGGACCCTACGATGATTTATACCTTGTCAAATCTATTTTTCTTCCTTCGAATGCAAGAAATAAATCACTACGCATCACATAATTACGTTCTCTTAATTATGAAATTAATTAATGCATATAAACCATTCAAATAATCAAATATGCGTTTAATTGTCACATTGCAAAAAGTAAAATCCGAAGATCACATTACATAGTTCACCGACCTCCTAGTTCAAGAAAATCTAGCCTAACACAGAGAACATAAAAGAATACATGAATTCTTGAAGATAAAACATCACCAGATTACAGATACACGTGAAATCTTGATAATTTTCTTGAAATCCTTTGTTAATATCCCTCAAATTCATCTCCAAGATGTGCTATGTTCTCTTCTAATGCGTTCTGATCCTAATTCTGACAAGTCTAGGCTTTTATATCGTGTCAAGATCGAGTTCCGAAAGAGTTTTAGCGTAAATAGAAAACTGCTGAAACGGGTCACATTTTTACACCATACGACCGCATGGTTAAACCAAAAATGGGGCTAGAATTCCTTGTTGGGGTAATTGCAGTAGCATGGTAATAACACCATGTGACCGCATGGTTAACGAAATTTCCATGTTGTGTCGTTTTAGTCTCCAAACTCAGTCTTCTTGTTTATTGGCCTCCTTTCTTCATCCATCTTGTTCCATCATCTCGCAATGATTTCCAACTGATACTTCGCTCATTCAATTACTCGATTAGCCTTTTAGTTCAACTTTTGAGTATTTTCACTTTGGTCCCTGAACTTTCACTTTGCTTCGTTTTGGTCTTTTTTGCACCCTTTTCTCGTGAATTCCACCATATCCATCAATATAACATATGATACAAGAATTAAATGAATTTAAGCCATAATTCCAACACTTTACCCATAATTAAGTCATGTTTGTGAGTTAAATAAGTGTGTAAAAACACACTTATCCCTAGTGCCCTTTAGCCAACTGGTTTGAGAGTTACCGGTTCAAAACTCGCTAAAGGGGTTATATAGAAAGCAAGAGGGGAAGAAGTTAATAAAAGTCATCTGATCGAGCCTCTATAACTTGTGTGAATAAGCATGTAAGAGTTTAAAACATGGTGCCCTAAGGCCAGTGGTTTGGGAGTCATGGGCCTAAAACTCGCTACAAGGGTTATATAGAAAGCAAATGAGAAGATGGCCTGAAAAATAAAACAATAATAATAAATAAATAAAAGACACAATAGTATGAAAGAAGCCTTTAGACATTGGTTCATAAAACTACACATTTGAGGTGAGACAAGTAGCTTAGTTTAATCTTAAAGGTTGAAGCAATCAAAACTAGGAGAGCCTTTACTTGTTGACATGTGAACCTGTGATAGTGAGATCTATCCAAGCTAAGAGAGGGTAAGGACTGTAAATGCTTAAACTCTTAACTTTGAAACACACCCCGGGATAATTGAGAGAAAAGACTAGGTTTGGGGGGTATGTATCTCTCAAGCGAGGTAAGGATATATTAGACAACTTTAGGTCAAGATTAATCCATCATGAGCTTAATATGTTGGCATGAGAACACACACACGTTGAGTATGCGTTTAACAGATAAGGGTTGATTTTATTATTGCACTATTGAAACTATTTCCTGTGTTGATTTCTGAATTTCAATCCTGAGACACGACAGGCTGTCAAGTCATGTTTTGTGTAAAGTTAAGTCACTATCTTGTTTGAGGACAAACAATAGTTCAAGTTTGGGGAGTTTGATAAATGTGTTTTTATTCACTTATTCAAGCCACAAAACATGACTAATTCGTGATAAATATAGTTGGAATGTGGCTTAATTCTATTAAATCTTATTTTATAGGTTATATTGATGGATGTTATGGAAATCAAGAGAAAAGACTTGAAAAATTATCAAAATGAAGGAAAACAAAAGTTTAGAAACCAAAGTGCAAATACTCAAAAGATGACCCGAAGGAGGAATCGAGGAATTGGTTGAGCTGAGTACCAATTGGAGGCTATTATTGGTCGATGGAATGAGAAGAATCAAGAAACGAGGTCAAAATAGAAGAGAACAAATTTTGGGGACAAAAACGGCCAAAAGTGAAAGATCACTCTACTATGCGGTTGCATAGTAGAGAAATCCATGCGACTGCATCCACTACGGCAGAGACTTCCAAGGTTGAATTTGATTTCACTATGCGGTCGCATAGTTGATTTTCTGGGGGCGAATCTGCAGTTTTCTATTTTCGTTAAAACTCTTGTGAAACCAATACGGGACGTGACATATAAACTCTGAAGCCATGATAATAAAGCGAGTACGCATTGGGAAGTGAGAAAACACATCTTAGAGAAAATGTGGAGCCACAATAATGAAGGATTTCATGAAGATCAACTGTATTTCATTCGATTATTGATCCGCTGATGTTATTTCTTCCAAATATCATGTATTTTGTTACTTTCTCCATGTTAGACTAAAATCTATGTACTAAGAGATTGATGAACCTTGTAATGTAATAATAGCACAATTTGTCATGTTTTATCCATTTATACTTGTATTTGCATGATATATTGACGTCTATACGCACTAAGTATCCTTATATTTTGATTTAAGTTGCAAATGGGTGAATACGGTGAAATTTAGAAGAAAAGAACGGAAAAAGACTAAAGTGAAAGAAAGTAAAAGCTCAGGACTGAGTTACAAATAATCTAAAGATGAGACGGGTGATGGAATGATGATTCGAGAAAGCTAGGAGTCCATTGGGTGCAATTAGAAGCCAAAAGCATTAGGATTTCCAGATTTTAAGCTGGAGATTGAGATCCATTTTGGACCTAGTAAACGTTTGAATTTGGAAAGAGTTATTTCTAGTAAAATTGTATTCATTTGTGTTAGATTTCCAACACACTTTGAATTGTCTTAATCCGACATTAGGGAGAAAGTTATGACCAAAATATTGAAAAAAATCGCACGGAACAAGTTTTTGCCGAATCTTCAAGTTTCCTTATTCCATTCAACCTTTTTTGGAAATAATTTGGCACTCGATTTTAAACCCTAATTCGACCAGAACACGCCCCCATCTCCTATCTCCTTTCTCTCATCTTGGGCACAGAACTCTATGGCAAACTAAATTAATCGGTGAAGCCACGAATGAACACGGTGAGATTTGGGAATTTCTAAGTCTTTTATTGCATGTAAGGTGTTTTTCATTATTGAACAATTTTAAATCTGGATTTCTTATGTTATTGGATATATTTTGGAATTGGGTTAATTCACATTAGATTTTTATGAGTTCAATCATATTTTCTTCATTGAACAATCGAAATGTTGATTGATTTTCAATTTCAAACAATTTATTGGTTTGATTCTTTACCATTATATGCTTGATATATATAATTGCTTTGGGATCTAATTTCAACAAATCATTGTGGAATTATATTGTGAAAGAAACCTAGATTTGGAATTACTAAATAAATTAAATAAGGGCTTGAATGTTTTATTTTCCAATTAAAGTGTTGGGATGAAAACTTTTAATTGAGTATTCTCAATCAAAATTGATATTGATTGAACCTATCTAATCGAAAAAATTTCGGCGCTTCACTATTTCATACATGGATATTAATCCTTTATTCCAATTGATAAATCATCCTCACATAAAATCATAAAAATCCTAGTTTGTTTGATCCTTTGTGAAACTTTCCATCTCCGTGTGGAATCGACACCCCGATGCTATACTATACCACATTATTCTTTGGGTGTAATCATAATATGATTCTTAATTCTTTGTTTCATATTTTTGACATTAAACCACGTTTGATTATTTTGAATGGTTTATATGCATTTAATTTCTTCCAAAATTAAGGGCCCATAATTGTGTGAGTTTGGATGACTTGTTTCTTGTATTCGAAAGAAGGAAAATAGGCTCAACATGGTATAAATTATCATAGGGTCCGATAGGGAATAGAGATATATCGCTATGCCCTACGTGAATATCTAAGTGCTCACAAAATCACATGCATTCTTGTATATTTGCATCCGTCATAGAGATATAGGCTGGTGGTATATGAGATTAGGTTCAAAGTTGGTCAAGAGAGAGTGTTGGATATATTTAAGAGCATTGATCCTTCGAAATTTTATCGTATTGTTAATTTGTGAAATTAGGGTTAAATTGAACATTACTTGTAATTTGTGATCCTAGTGCGTTATACAATCATTAAATACATTAAATTGAGTTCTCAACATTTAATAGCATTTTAGTTCATTTAAAAATCAATTAAATCAAAATTGATATTGATTGAACATATCTAATCGAAAAAATTTCGGCGCTTCACTATTTCATACATTGATATTAATCCTTTATTCCAATTGATAAATCATCCTCACATAAAATCATGAAAATCCTAGTTTGTTTGATCCTTTGTGAAACTTTCCATCTCCGTGTGGAATCGACACCCCTATGCTATACTATGGTTACCGCATTATTCTTTGGGTGTAATCATAATATGATTCTTAATTCTTTGTTTCATATTTTTGACATTAAACCACGTTTGATTATTTTGAATGGTTTATATACATTTAATTTCTTCCAAAATTAAGGGCCTATAATTGTGTGAGTTTGGATGACATGTTTCTTGTATTCGAAAGAAGGAAAATAGGCTCAACATGGTATAAATTATCATAAGGTCCGATAGGGAATAGAGATATATCGCTATGCCCTACGTGAATATCTAAGTGCTCACAAAATCACATGCATTCTTGTATATTTGCATCCGTCATAGAGATATAGGCTGGTGGTATATGAGATTAGGTTCAAAGTTGGTCGAGAGAGAGTGTTGGATATATTTAGGAGCATTGATTCTTCGAAATTTTATCGTATTGTCAATTTGTGAAATTAGGGTTAAATTGAACATTACTTGGAATTTGTGATCCTAGTGCGTTATACAATCATTAAATACATTAAATTGAGTTCTCAACATTTAATAGCATTTTAGTTCATTTAAAAATCAATTTGCATTTTGTTCATTGCATGCATAATAAATTGCATAATTAGCTTAGGTTAGGGAGTAATTAGGTTATAAAATTACTTGTGATAATTTAGTTTCGATTAATGTCTGGATAAATAACATTGAACTAAATCAATATTTGTGAGACGACATTTGGACTCAATTTTTCACTGTATTACTTGTTATGAATCGTACACTTGCGGTGGATTGAATCGAAAGAAAAATTTCGTGATTAATAATCATCAATATGAATATTGCATATTTGAGAAATCAAAGTGAATCTCTATTTCAAAATTCCAAAAATTTTGAATTTGTTAAAAAAATCTTGATTCTTTTCCTGTAACACTGTAATTTTCATGATTTGTTTACATTAATATCTGTATTTTCACCTATACCTAGTTATATAAGCACATGAACATGTCACGGTCTAAAATCCTTATTTCTCTTAAGAAATATGAAAATGAATACGACTTCCTTTTTTTTTTTTTTTTGGGTAATATCATATGGGATAAAACTCACCCATTTTTTTTTTTTTTTTTTTTTTTGAATAT
>NW_019230013.1:124079-132363 GCF_002742605.1 Olea europaea var. sylvestris
ACTCCCCCATTTTTTTTTTTTTTTTTTGCTGAGAATATCATATGGGACAAAACTCACGCATTTTTATTTTTTTTGCTGAGAACATGTAGTATAAAACTCATGATTTGTTTTTTTTTCTTTTTTTTTATTCTCAGAAAATTTGCTGAGAATAAATGCGATGCACTCTTTGAAACTTAAGGTGACATGGTATTTTAGAAAATGAAAACTATATATTTATTCGTTAAAAGGATTTATGTTAACACATTATATCTCATATTGAAATTAAATACCATTTCGCGATTTACAAGTATCCGAGTCCAATGAATTCTTGTACCAAGTTTTGGATGAAAGTGCGCAGCATGTTGTGGACTTGAAATTGATGTCATGTGCTTGCAACTATTTTCAGATAGAAGGAGTTCTGTGACAACACGCCTTAGCTGTCATCGGTGATAAAGGGGATAATCCATACAATGGTTCACGAAACCACAGAAGGATAGTTATCTCGCTTCTTATGCTGAAAATGTTGTACCACTTGGAGATGATGAACAATGGAAGGTCGATAAATACCGATGCCATGGCGAGATATTGCTGCCTATATCGAAGAGACAACCAAGGAGACCAAAAAAAAGGGCGAAAAATAAGGTTAGAAGTATACCATTCAACAAGTTGTGGAAGGTACGGTAGTACGGATCACAATAGAAGAAAATGTAAGCAACCATGCCCTTTATATCATCTAGGAAAATGTAAACAAAGTATGGATGAATAGTTGATACACGTATCATCATCTTTGTCACTTTCAAATACGTATTTGTGTTGCACTTTTTTGGTTTTCTGGATTTGCAATACTTAACTGCTGATTTTTTGTAATTATATTTGCTTATCATCTCAATAAAAGTTCTACCACTAAGGTATTTATTGTGATTTTTATATCTAGTTGATTTGATGCAATGAAAACTGTAAATATTTTAGCACTAAAATGTATTATGTAGTGTAATGGTTTTTATATCTATTGAATTGCATGGAATTTTTAATCATGGTGTCATGGTTGTAATCAAATGCTTATAACACCTGATTACTTTTTGACAGTTACGAATTCAGCATTCGAGTTTTTATTCATCTGCCATTTTTTATTGGTTCCAATTATGTAACCGTGTTGTAAAATACAGTAATTGAATGAGAACCTATCTTTTAGACAGAAGAACTGTGTATCTACTTTTTCCAAGGCCTCAGATGGAGGCATGCTTCAATTGCTTACCTTCTAATGGAAGGTCGATAAATACCGATGCCATGGTGAGATATTGCTGCCTATATCGAAGAGACAACCAAGGAGACCAAAAAAAGGGCGAAAAATAAGGTTAGAATTATACCATTCAACAAGTTGTGGAAGGTACGGTAGTACGGATCACAATAGAAGAAAATGTAAGCAACCATGCCCTTTATATCATCTAGGAAAATGTAAACAAAGTATGGATGAATAGTTGATACACGTATCATCATCTTTGTCACTTTCAAATACGTATTTGTGTTGCACTTTTTTGGTTTTCTGGATTTGCAATACTTAACTGCTGATTTTTTGTAATTATATTTGCTTATCATCTCAATAAAAGTTCTACCACTAAGGTATTTATTGTGATTTTTATATCTAGTTGATTTGATGCAATGAAAACTGTAAATATTTTAGCACTAAAATGTATTATGTAGTGTAATGGTTTTTATATCTATTGAATTGCATGGAATTTTTAATCATGGTGTCATGGTTGTAATCAAATGCTTATAACACCTGATTACTTTTTGACAGTTACGAATTCAGCATTCGAGTTTTTATTCATCTGCCATTTTTTATTGGTTCCAATTATGTAACCGTGTTGTAAAATACAGTAATTGAATGAGAACCTATCTTTTAGACAGAAGAACTGTGTATCTACTTTTTCCAAGGCCTCAGATGGAGGCATGCTTCAATTGCTTACCTTCAAAACTAATGATGAGTGTGTGTCACATTTCTCTTGGCCAAAACCATTGGACAATTCAGTCTTCCACTTTGTCACGGATTTTGCAAAGAGTCGGAACATATTATCACATAGTGACCATGAGAATGTCAAAGAAACCCAACTGTAACACAACAATATATATAATAACAAAAATATAATTAAAGGACATAGTGATGCCAAAACTGTAAAGCATCGTTGAAGAATTTACACAAAACAGATTCATTGTGTCATCGAAAAGATGCAAAAATAGGAAGATTGTCCGAAACACAAAATATGAAACCATGTTGAGATAAAACATCCATACTATTGTTTCTCGATAAGCAAAATACATGGAATTAAACTTCATCGTTGCTGTGCAATAACGATGCCCTTCATCTTTCTACCCCACTTGATGCTCCGTGATACTAGATCGAAGTCAATTTCTTAATCTTCTATAACTTTCTCACAAACATGCTTGTACAGGTGAGATGCGAAGCATTCGAGTTTTAAATATTGGAGTTTTTATTCATCTGCCATTTTTTATTGGTTCCAATTATGTAACCGTGTTGTAAAATACAGTAATTGAACGAGAACCTATCTTTTAGACAGAAGAACTGTGTATCTACTTTTTCCAAGGCCTCAGATGGAGGCATGCTTCAATTGCTTACCTTCAAAACTAATGATGAGTGTGTGTCACATTTCTCTTGGCCAAAACCATTGGACAATTCAGTCTTCCACTTTGTCACAGATTTTGCAAAGAGTCGGAACATATTATCACATAGTGACCATGAGAATGTCAAAGAAACCCAACTGTAACACAACAATATATATAATAACAAAAATATAATTAAAGGACATAGTGATGCCAAAACTGTAAAGCATCGTTGAAGAATTTACACAAAACAGATTCATTGTGTCATCGAAAAGATGCAAAAATAGGAAGATTGTCCGAAACACAAAATATGAAACCATGTTGAGATAAAACATCCATACTATTGTTTCTCGATAAGCAAAATACATGGAATTAAACTTCATCGTTGCTGTGCAATAACGATGCCCTTCATCTTTCTACCCCACTCGATGCTCCGTGATACTAGATCGAAGTCAATTTCTTAATCTTCTATAACTTTCTCACAAACATGCTTGTACAGGTGAGATGCGAAGTGCATTCTTGCATTTTTTGGATCGAACATATCGACCATGACATTGAACTTTTGGTGAATAATGTATTTGGCAAACTTAATCATGTAAACACCACAAACACCACAATTGTACCTGAAAAATGAATGTAGAATTAGGGAAAAAATTTAAACTGGTGTGTGATATCAAACTAATTATCAAAGCAAATAACATGATAAAACCAACAAAGTCACACTATTACGGGACACATCAAAACGACGTCCCACTTAACATATCATGAAAGAATTTTCGTATCAATATTGCCTATTTTTGCGTAGCATGACATCCATTTCAAGCATATTATCAAACATAGAATTTTTAACTGCCTGTGGTAATTAAAAATTGGATGAATTTGATTCATTTCTAGCTAGGTTCTGCATTTTGAAGCAATGTTGCCATTTTGGATTTTAAATCACCTAAGATAGATGAGATGAGTTGGTATGTAATCTTTTTTTTTCAAACGGGTTTGTGTGAAGATGCCTAAATCCACCGTTAGGGCATATATACAGACTACAAAAATTCGTCTACAGCTAAATCACAGTATGTATTGCAGGTTTACAATAGAATTTTTTAAATGGGATTGTGAGATATGTCACCTCTATCAGGGATTATGTAGCCATAATAAAATGCAGAAACGTTGTAATTTGCATTTCATGACAGGATATATAAAATGAAAAAAAAAAAAAAGGATTTTAGCATGAAGAAGGCTCTGAATAAGATGAAATGGTGATGATCGAATCAAGGTAAATATTGATTAGGATTTTTCTCAAGAGCATGAAACTGAGATTTGGGGATTTTGGCATCAATACCGAGCTCCTGTTTCAATTTTTAAATGAGTGATTAAAGCCATTGAATATTATAATTGATGAGGGAGATGATTGTTTAGTTATCAATTTTACTGTACAAAATGTATTAATTTTGGTTTAAAAAATATACAATAGTATAATATGAATATTTATTAAATCCATGTATGGGAAGTAAATTCCTCAAAACAAATTGGTGAAAAATAGACCTTGGAAAGAGAAAAGACTACTCTTAAAAAAAAAGTTCAGAACAAAAAAGATGAAAAAAGCATTGGACAGAGAAACTTGTTCAACTTATTTCGTAAAGTAATTTTTCAATCTGAAAGTTAGTTTCGAATAAAAAATGACAATAATTACTTTGTGCTTTTATTAAAAAAAAAGAATAATTTTATTAAATCAATTAACTAGAATTTCGTGCTGATAATGTATAAATTAGAAGGAATGTCCAAAATCATTGAAGCAATTGGTCGAGCCGAACAAAAGAGAAAAGCCTAATTTGAATGTTTTATTAAGAACCGAAGTCCCGTATTTTTATGGAAGAATTAGGGCTACAATGAATATAACAGTCTAGGAATTTATGTGTATAAAAGTCATTCATAAATATTACTATATTTACAACAATTATCACTATTTAAGAAATTCTTAAATAATGATGAAATGTCTTTGTTTTATTGTTATAAATCTCAGCCAATGTTTGAGTGTTATTTTCTTCAAAACCCATTAGATGTCAAGATCTTACGGATTGTATGGTACAGTATTGCAGATGAAATGTCCAGATTCTGCTTTTGGTGCCCGACCAGGCCCCGCTTTCAAACATGTCTGTTTAATAAAATAATTTTATACGTAAATTAAATTTTTTTTCCAAATCTTTGGACCACAAATAATCCAAAAAATCAATATTCTAAAATACACTGCCAAACAAACTCTAATAAAAGTCAAGCTTAAGGTTTTTGGAATTCATTTACATTTCTAAATGGGTAATTGTCACGAACGTCCATACATTTCAAGTTTATTGTGGAAAACGTCCGTACATTTCATTTTCAACATTTTTACCCCTACCTTTCACATTTTCTTTGCGTTGAATGTCCTTTTCACCAATTTTTAACGTAAAATGACCAATATACCCTCATATTTATACAAAAAAAAAAAAAAAAAAAAAAAAAAAAAAAAAAAAAAAAAGAAAAGAAAAGAAAATTGCAACTATAGGTCCAAAATTTTAAAAGGTGTTAGTGAGTCTAAATTTGAAAAAAATAATCGTCACCTTCTTTCCACATCTCACCTCCCACTCCACTCCACTCCATTGTCGACCTCAACCTCTACAATCACCACTCTGCTGTCGACCTATGCCATTCCCAAAATTCCAATCGAATCTACACGCCAAGACGCTCTTATCCATGATCCTCAAACGTCGTTTAACGCACACAATCAATTTGTTGAATCAATTGCTGCAATTCACCATTCTCATAGGGCTATCCCTTGTCACAAAAATTGGTGGTTTTGGCTTGTATTTGGAAGTTGGAACTTGGGGGTCTGCCTCTTGCCCAACGAGGTGGGATTTCAACAGCACCCTCTTCAGGCTCCTCGTTGTGTTCCCTTTCCCTTCGTTAGCCCGTCCACTATTCCCCATTTTATTTTTTTTTTGTCGATATTCCCCATGTTTCCATTCATAGATATGCTCAGATCTGGCTTGTTTGGAGGCGATAAAGTTGGTAAACACCCAATATTCTCATTCATGGATATGCCGAGATTTGGTTTCTTAAGAGGTAGAGATGAAGACTCCGCTCCTGACGGATTTACTTGGCATGTCCACCACTTACTGTTTGCTGCCATTTTAGTATCAGATTCAAACTCCAAATTGCTCTCAAATTTGTTTACTATATATGATCAGAATATCTTATCTGATCATATGTGCAGCCGAAGTTAAATTATGAAAGTGATAAAGAGAGAACAATTCACCAAATTGTTTAATGCACACAAATAAAATTATTATTATTATTATTTATTTTTTAAAGTTGGACTCATTTGCACTTTTAAAAATTTGGACATACAATTGCAAATTTCTTTTCTTTTTTGTTGTATAAATAGGAGGGCATATTGGTCATTTTATGTTAAAAATTGGTGAAAAAATGTTGAGCACCACGAAAAGGTGAAAGATAGGGACAAAAATGTCAAAAAATAAAAGGCAATGACGTTTTTGACAATAAATTTGAAAGATAGGAACCATTTCTAAATTACTAAGAAGTGAGACCCAAAAAATGACTAAAAAATTAAACTTGAAACCTTCAGAAAATATCATCAAAGCTGGGTTTCTTTTAAAATTGACCTAGTCAAAGGTCCTTATTTTTACTTTGACTTTTAAAAACTTAAATATTATCACATTAATATCTTAAATGGTAAAAGACACTGATACCCTTAAATATATTATGTAATTACAAAATATTGAATAGTTTAAAAGACATTATTACCCTTTTAGTTAATAATTAACAACCAAACACTTCTCCACTTATAAAACTGCAGAACAAGCTTCAAACATAGAAAACTCTCATTTTTCATCTGTTTGAACCTCAAAATATAAAAAAAAATTCAATCGCCGAAACCAGAATTTTTTTTAGATCAATTATTTCAAATCGGTAAGTATATTTTTATATATGCTTAATTTCGATTTTAGTAAATTAGTGTGCGTTTGAGTAGTTAAATAACACAGTAATTAGTATAATTTTTTTTAACAGATCTATAATTTATTTCTTTAGAACCATAGAAAAATAAAAAGTCATACGCAAAATAAATAGTCCGATGATTATGGGATGGTAACGAAGACTATTAGACAGCAGACACCGACTATCAAAAGACTGCCTAACAGCCAACTGTCGAATGTTAGACGACTGTCTAAGTCAGTTGTTAAACATCGACTAAGACAGTCAGTTGTTAAACATCGACTTGACAGTCGACTGTTTCGGCTTTAAACAATTGATTGTTGGCTGTAAAACAGTCCAGAGTCGACAGTTTTCCCGACTGTTTTAAGAATTTTTTTATTATTAATTTCTGTTTTGACAATTGTCTTATAATTTTAATTACAAGCTGATTAAATATTTGAATTTTTGTTGTTGTAATTGATTTAAAAATTATATATCGTCATGCAGATATGATAATCTTGGTTTGTTATTTCGTTGATTTCGAACTGAATGAAAATAATAGATGTAACGCCTCGACCCCTAGTGGACCGTAACACTACTTACTTTATTTAGCTTAACCGGTGGTTTAGTAACAAGTGCATACGTTTTAGCAGAAGCTTACATTTTCGAATAATAATTTAAATAACAATACTTCAAATACTTTAAACAAAAACACTGAATCATTTTTCAAAACAACAAAATGTAATTTATTTGAAGAAAACATAACTTGTTCTCGCATTCTGCGTTATTCAAAACTTTAAAGAAATAACATTGGAAAACATTTCATAAAAATAAATCCAAATCACTTATTCACCATATTTCCATGGGCTCGTTGCATCACTCTCCATCTTCTCCTCCATCCATACCCGAGGTAGAATTCCTTCAATATGTGGAGATAAGATTAAACCCGTGAGTTGAAAAACTCAATAGGTGTCAAATGTGCATTCGTTATCAAGCTATACATTTTAAAACATTAACTTTATAACTTTTCATACATGCCGTACCCGGAGGCACCATTTGACATGAAGGGGTATACCGTACCGAGGGCACCATTTGACATATGAACATTTCTTCAACATAGAGGGGTATGGCGTACCGGAGTACCATTTGACATACAACCATTAACATAGAGGGATATGCCATACCAGAGTACTATTTGACATACAACCATTAAATAGAGGGACATGCCGTACCAGAGTACCATTTGACATACAACTAATAACATAGAGGGATATGTCGTACCAGAGTACCATTTGACATACAACCATTAACATAGAGGGATATGCCACTTGGACGTTGAAAGAAATGCAATCCTTGGATGCTTGAAAACCATTGAGAATTGATGCTTGAAAACACTTCTTAGACTTCTAGGAAAGATAGTTTTCCTTCCTCTCTTTTTCTCTCTTGGAAACTCTTTTTTTAGTATGTAAAAGCTCTTGCTTTTGTTGTGAGAAAAAATAAGTGAACTGAGGTCTCTATTTATAAGTAAATATCCCATAATTTAAAGCAAATGAAAGGTCAAATTTCATTTAAGAGAGAAAACATGGGTGTCATTTAAGTTTGAGGTTAAATGCTTCAATTTAGTAGGGTTTTTATTGCCAAAAACGTGTGTGGCCCTTTGAGAAAATAATTGATGAAAATAAATATTTAAATTCTAGAGAAAAACGAGAATTTTTCATTTCAG
>NW_019230013.1:132750-134645 GCF_002742605.1 Olea europaea var. sylvestris
TAAGCCACATTTTCGACTCTATCAAGTGCCTCGAAAGGTCTGATATACTAGTGTCGTAGCTTGCCTTTCTTTCCAAATCTAAGTACAACTTTCAAAAACACTTTATCCTCAACTTGGAATTCTAAATCCTTCATCCTTGTATCTGCATAGCTCTTTTGTCGATCCTGTGCTGCCTTTATTCTTGCACGGATCTTGTTGATTACCTCGATCATCCTTTCAACTATTTCTAGTCCTAAAACTCTCTTCTCTCCGACTTTATCCCAATGAACAGGGGATCTACATCTTTTACCATAGAGAGCTTCGTATGGTGCCATTCCAATAGTTGCTTGGAAACTGTTATTATAAGCGAACTCTACTAGAGGTAAGTATGACTCTCAATTACCTCCTAGATCCAAAACACATGTTCTCAGCATGTCTTCCAATGTTTGGATGGTCCTTTCAGACTGACCATCGGACTGAGGGTGATATGCTGTACTAGAGTTCAGCTTCGTTCCCATAGTTCCTTGTAGACTTTTCCAAAATTTGGACATGAACCTTGGGTCTCTGTCAAACACAATAGATACAGGTACACCATGTAATCTCACAACCTCTTTAATGCACAACCGTGCCAATTGGTCTAAACTGAATGTCATTTTCACTGGAAGAAAATGAGCTGACTTCATTAGTCGATCCACTACTACCTATATAGCATTATTTCCTCTTGCTGACTTCAGGAATCGAACCACAAAATCCATCGTGATATTTTCCCATTTCCATTCAGATATATCTAGTGGATTTAACAATCCAACTGGTTTTTAGTGTTCTACCTTAACCTGTTGACATACCATGCACTTTTGCATGTACAGTCCTATACTTCTTTTCATATTTCTCCACCAAAATATATCTCGAAGATCTCGATACATTTTTGTACCACCGGGATGTGCTGTCTACGGGGTGAAATGAGCTTCTTTTAATATCTCGTTTCTCAAGACTTCATCCTTAGGCACGCAAATTTTCCTCTAAATATCAGTGCCTGATCCTGAGTTATTCCAAAGTCCTTTTTCTTATTGATACCAACTTCATTCTTAATCTTCTGCAAAAATGAGTCTTTATTTTATGCTTCTATAATTCGATCTCTAAGTGTAGGTCGAATTATTAAAGCTGCTAGACGAGCAGTGACTTGTCCTGGTGTGGTAACCACTTTGATCTGCAACTTTTCCAAGTCCTTGACTAATTGCACTTGAGAGGTGGGTAGTGACGTCAATTGTCCCATTGATTTTCTATTTAGAGTGTCGGCCACAACATTAGCCTTACCCGGATGGTAGTGAATAGTGCAATCGTAATCGTTCACCAATTCCAACCATCGTCTTTGTCGCATATTCAATTCCTTCTGTGTGAAGAAATACTTGAGACTTTTGTGATCTGTGTAGATATCACACTTCCATCCATACAAGTAGTGTCGCCATATTTTCAAAGCGTGTACTACAGCTGCAAGTTCTAAATCATGCGTCGAGTAGTTCTGCTCATGTTTCTTCAATTGTCTTGAAGCATAGGCTATCACTTTTCCATTCTGCATTAGTACACATCCCAATCCTCACTTGGATGCGTCACTGTATATAACAAACCCTTCCGTACCTTCATGTATTGTTAATACATGTGCTGATATCAACTTCTGCTTAAGTTCTTGGAAACTTTGTTCGCGTTTTTCCGCCCATTGGAATTTTACTCCCTCCCTTATAAGCTGCGTCATTGGTCCAGCTATTTTGGAGAATCCTTCTATGAATCTCCTAGAATATCCAGCTAATCCTAGAAAACTCCGTACTTCGCCAGCATTTGTTGGTGCTTTCCAGTTGGTTACTGCTTCTACTTTTGCTAGATCTACTTCAATCCCTTGGGCAGTAACTACATGTCCAAGA
>NW_019230013.1:135316-171026 GCF_002742605.1 Olea europaea var. sylvestris
CTATGGTGAATTTCACTTGTCTATCGGGTGAAATACCAGATAGATCTTCGGGAAACACATCTATGAATTCCCGTACTATTGGTACATCTTCAACCCTCATCGTCTCTTGTTTCTCTCCTGAGATACTTACTAGATATCCTTGACATGTTTCTTTTCTCAACATCTTCTCAACTTGTAAAGCCGATACTAGTTGAATAAGGGGTTTCGTCTTCATTCCAAGGAACGAAAATGGTTTCTCTCTTGGTTTCTGAAATGATATTTCCATTTCCTTACATCGGATGGTGGCGTAATTACAACCTAACCAATCCATGCCTAGTATTACATCAAAATCCTTCATTTCTATCATGTATAGGTTCGCTTCCATTGGTATTCCCTCAACTTCGATACTTACTGACTTGACTATTCTATCAGTATTCAAAGGGTTGCCCGAAGGAATACTAACTTCTAATGTACCTTCCGACTTATCACAGGTAATACTAGATTTAGCCATAAAAGTTGTTGAAACAAATGAGTGTGTAGCTCCTGAATCAAACAATACATAAGCATGTGTATTGGCTATCGGTAGAGTACCTGCTATAACATTAGAGTTTTCCTCTGCATCCTGTTGAGTCAATGCAAAAACTCGTGCTTTCCTTTTCTGGTTCTGGTCGCTGTTATCATCCTTCTTCTGGATATGTGTGGGACAATCCCTAATGATATGTCCTGGCTTGCCACATTGGAAACAGACATTTTTCCCTTGTAAGCACTCGCCACGATGTGTCTTTCCACACTTAGAACAGGGCGTAATAATCGACACAATGCTTTTGCTAGCATTGGCTCTGCCATTAGCTTTCTTGTTCTGTCACTTGCCTTTTCCCTTGTCCTGGGCATTCCATTTCCTTTTTCCCATGTTACAATTGTCTATTGATTGAACAGTTGATCATGTTGTTCGGTGCTAGTCTTCTAGTACCAAATAGCATGAACTCTTTCCAGCATTTCACGATATGTGGTGAAGCGATGGGACATAAGTATCATGCTTATATCCGAGTTCAGCCCTTGTTCAAACCTTCGTACCTTCTTATCCTCTGTATCCACCAGATGTGGAGCATACCTTGAAAGTTGATCAAACTTCCTTTCATACTCAGTCAGGGACATAGTCTTTTGTTTGAGTTGGAGGAATTCACTTTCTTTCTGATCCCTCAAGGACTGGGGAAAGTACTTGTTTATTACTTTTCCTTTGAATTACTCCCAAGTCAATTCTGCTTGTTGCTCAGGGGTCCTTATCCTTGACATTGAGTCCCACCACCGACTTACATCACCGGAGAATATGAACTCAGCACACTAGACTTTCTAAGCGTCCGTGCACCCTATCAATCGGAATATACACTCCAACTTGCGAAGCCACTCCTCGGCTGCAAGTGGATCAGCTGCTCTGTTGAAGGTAGGGGGCTTGTGCCTTCGAAATTGCTCGACCACTGAAGCATGGTTTGGAATATTAGGAGCTAGTGGTAGGGGTTGAGTTTGGTTCGAGTTTTGCCTGCCTAGGTCTTGAACAGCTCGGAGGTCTCTTATCAAGTTTTGGTTTGCGCGGGCCATTTCCTTTAGACAAAATATATAGTTCTTATTAGTTTAATTCTTCGAATACTAAAGCAAAGAAGATAGTATTTTATTTCTTGACATAAGGAAAGCTATTACAAGGATTTAAATCTAATCCCTATAAGTTCTATGGATCTTCTTTGGTGGAGCTTCATCTTCGGAGGAGTCTTCCACCTCGGGTCTGGACTCTATGTCCATCTCAACCTGTGGCTCAATCTCAGGATCATTTTCTAAATCATCATCGGGTTCTTCTTCGAGATCTTCTTCCTCAGCCAAAGGTTCCTCCTCAGGCTCCTTATGGATTACATCATCCCACAAATTAATCAGGGCATGGCAATACCTCTCAAACTCAAATAGGTTTAGGTTGCCTTCTAACATTTCATCCCTAACGTGACTCCCATATCTCCCCATTGAGGTGGGAGGGAGTGTATGAGATTATTTATGGCTTCAATATGCGTGATCTCCATTCCAGCATTAACCGTCGTCATGCATCTCTCATAGATGTCATACACATGTTCGCTAAACAGTCGGGTCGGATCAATTACATAGTTTTCATAGGAATGAATAGCAATTCTACGGTTCAATGCTTTTCTATATGCCCTAGTCGTTCTACGAGCCCTATCTGTTGCATTTTCACACACATCATACTTTTTCTTTGCTTAAAGAGAACATGTAAATATTTAAAATGCATTTCTCTTTAAGCTCTTAGCTTTTGCCCAAGTCCATTACATATCTTTAAATAACACATTTCTAAATCATATCAAAGTATCATAACATAAACATAATCATTAATTTTAAACATGAACATACTTGGGCCATAGGATGAGATTGATGGATGGATGCACGATGCCATAGAATACCTTAAACTTTTTATTTTCCTTTTGTTTTTAAAAAAGAACATACTTGGTCTACAGAACTGGCTAAACTTTGCTCTGATACCACGCTGTAACGCCCCGACCCCTAGTAGATCGGAACGCTACTTACTTTACTTAGCTTAACCAGTGGTTTAGTAACAAGTGTATACGTTTTAGCGAAAGCTTCCATCTTCGGATAATAATTTAAATAACAATATTTCAAATATTTTAAACAAAAACACTGAATCATTTTTTAAAAAAATGACCGGAACGCTACTTACTTTACTTAGCTTAACCGGTGGTTTAGTAACAAGTGTATACGTTTTAGCGGAAGCTTACATCTTCGGATAATAATTAAATAACAATACTTCAAATATTAAAAAAAAAACACCGAATCATTTTTCAAAACAACAAAATGTAATTTATTTGAAGAAAACATAACTTGTTCTCGCATTCTGTGTTATTCAAAACTTTAAAAAAATAACATTAGAAAACATTTCATAAAAATAAATCCAGATAACTTATTCACTGGATTTCCATGGGCTCGTTGTATCACTCTCCATCTTCTCCTCCATTCATGCCCGAAGTAGAATTCCTTCAATCTGTAGAGATGAGATTAAACCCGTGAGTTGAAAAACTCAATAGGTGTCATAGGTGTATTCATGATCAAGCTATACATTTCAAAACATTAACTTTATAACTTTTCATACATGCCGTATCCAAAGGCACCATTTGACATGAAGAGATATGCCGTACCTGAGGGCACCATTTGACATACGAACATTTCTTCAACATAGAGGGGTATGCCGTACCGGAGTACCATTTGACATACAACCATTAACATAGAGGGATATGCCGTACCGGAGTACTATTTGACATACAAACATTAACATGAATCGAAACTTATAACTTAATACGAGTAAACACATTGCAACTCTACCTACCTTGATTGATGCTTTTGAAACTTTGAAAACTTGGATTGAAAACTTCGATGAAACTTGGACGTTGAAAGAAATGCACTTCTTGGATATTTGAAAACCGTTGAGAATTGATGCTTGAAAACACTTCTTAAACTTCTAGGAAAAATAGTTTTCCTCCCTCTCTTTTTCTCTCTTGAAAACTCTTTCTTTAGTGTGTAAAAACTCTTACTTTTAGTGTGAGAAAAAATGAGGTCTCTATTTATTGGTAAATATTCCACAACTTAAAACAAATGAAGGGTCAAATTTCATTTAAGAGAGAAAACATAGGTGTCATTTAAGTTTGAGGTTAAATGCTTCAATTTAGTGGGGTTTTTATTGCCAAAAACGTGGGTGGCCCTTTGAGAAAATAATTGATGAAAATAAATATTTAAATTCTAGAGAAAAACGAGAATTTTCATTTCAGGCAGCTTCGGTAGACCGTTGTAGTCCGGTTGACACTGCACAGCATTCAATGTTTCTATCATAATTTTTTCTTCCGATATCCGATTGAGTTAATTCAAAGTGAGTTGGAAAGCTAACTCAATGAGCTAGAACCTTTATTTAGATATCGTTTTCCAAATCGAATGTTTCCTATGTCGAAAATGGGTCTCAAATGAGACTAAAAATCTGAAGTATATTTTAGTCATCCTATATTCATGTCTTAGTGCCACTAAGGTGTCTAAAATTATTTGGGGTTCTACAATAGATGGGAATGGAGATAGACGAGTGATGTATGTGGTTGTATTACAATTCCCGTAACAAAGAGTAGATCATATATGGAAGTGTACCAAGATTTGCAAAATAAGCTGAATGTTGATTCTTCTAGTACGATATACTACTGAGATATTTATTCAATAGTTATGGGGATTCGTCCATTCCGATGCCACCTATATTTGTTACTAATGATGCTGAATTGAATTATCTATTAGAATTGAATAAAATGCATAGGACTCTAACTGTTCTTGGTGTGATTTTAGTTAAGAAGGATGTTGTCGAAGGTGAACGCGAAGATTCAAATGGAGCAAATAATAATGACTGAGATTTTTGGGAGACGGTGGAGATAGTTCCTCCAGATGATGTGGTTATTCCCAAGACAGTTGCTACTGATCGTGAAGTCACTGTTACGCACAGAATTTCGTCGACAGTTGAGGACAACAAAAATATAAATGATTTTACAAATGAAAATTTAATTGCTTCATCCTGACAAAGACCTGAGCGGGGTGGGAGCTCAGGGGATGGAACAAGTGGACCGTCCTCCAATTCTTCGTATGTGGCTCCCGATGATGACGATTTGTATGTCGAGCAACTATTTGAAACCAAGAAAGATTTGCAGAAAACTGTGTATCGGATGTCATTAAAATATAATTTTGAATTCAAGGTAAAAAAATCAACCAAGTCATTGTTGACAGTTGCCTGCGTTGACGACAAATGTAATTGGCGCTTGAGAGTGACAAAAATGGACACGAATGAGTGCTTTGTAGTTCGCAAATATGCACGGGAACATACTTGCGAATTGGAAATTTATCGAAATGATCACAAGCAAGCTCGAGCATGGTTTATTGGTCGACAGATAATGCATAAGTATCAGGACCCATGGACAATGTAAAGACCTTCGGACATCATTAACGACGTCCGTCGAGAGTATGGAGTAGTCATGAGCTACCAGAAAATCTGGAAGGCCAAAGAATGTGCGTTGGATGATTTAATGGGATCGGCTGAGGAGAGCTATATTAAATTGGCCAAGTATTGCCATAACATGGGGACAACTAATCCTGACACGACATTTTTTATTGAGACGGGGGGTGATAATTGTTTTAAGTATTTCTTCATGGCTCTCGAACAATGTATTCCGGGTTTTCGAAATGCAATGCGACCCGTAATTCTAGTTGATGGTACAACTCCGAAAGCTAAATGTCAAGGTAAATTAATTATTGCTACATGTCAATACGTCAACATCCAAATTTACCTTATTGAATTCGGCATAATTGACAGCGAGAATGATCTGTCCATACGTTAGTTCTTTTCGAAACTGGGGGAAGTGAACCCGAAGACCTTGCCTTTGTAACAGATCGGGGACAGTCTATAATAAACGGTATCGCTGAAATTTTTCCCAAGGCACATCACGGGTATTGCATGTACCATATACAAGGTAATTTGAAGACTAATTATCGAGGCAAAGGCATCGTTTCATTGTTCAGGAGAGCAGTCGAAGCTTACAGTGGTGAAGAGTGTAATAAGTTCATGTTCGAGATAGGAAGTAAATTATTGCTAGCGTTGGAGTATCTGACGAACATGGGGATTGAACATTAGGCGCGGTCATACTTTTCGGGACGTCGATATAACATGATGACGTCGAATAACGCGGAGTCTCTCAATTCATTGTTTGAGAATGATCGAGAGTTACAAATTCTTGCAATGATTGAGAATATTCGTAACAAGTTGCAACGTTGGTTTCATGATCGACGTGCGGCATCACAGAGTTGTACTAGCGTGCTGGCCCCAGTTCAAGAAGAGAAACTCTTTAAGGTGACAGAAGTTGCGAGAAAGTTGAATGTGGAAGCACTAGATGAGTTTCGCTTCTCAGTGCAATGTGCACGTAATACGGCATAAATGGTGGACTTGACTGATAACACATGCACTTATACGAGATTTCAGTTGGAGAGTTTTTCATGTGAGCATACAGTTGCGGTAGCCATGTATCGAGGCTTTGCAGCTAGAATGTTATGCTATTTATATTATACGAATGAGTCTTGGAGAACAGCATATGCTGAGATTGTATTTCCTCTGCCAAATGAAGCCGAGTGGGAAGTTCCCAAACACATTCTCCCATTTCATGATTTGTTGCCACCAGCAGTCGAACCGCGTGGTCCTGGACATCCAAGTACATCTAAAATACCATCTACTGGAGAGTTTCCTCGACCACTTAGGTGTGGCAGGTGCAGAGCCATAGGGCATACTTGACAATTTTGTACCAGTCAAATTCTCCTAAATGACAATTAGACAAGTACGTTAAATGAATAATATTTCTGACTTTACACTATTCAATATTTGTTCTTCATAAATGTTCAATGTTCAATATTTATTCTTGATAAATAGTATTTATAATGATTCATATGAAAAAATTAGTTCCATTCTCAGCATATGTGTAAAATAACAAAAAATCAACTTACAGAAAAATAATTAAATTTTCAATGTGAATGTTATATACATCGAACACAAATTTACAATTATTTCATAATCACAAAAAATAATTAAATTTTCAGTGTGAATGTTATATATATTGAACACAAATTTAAAATAATTTTATAATCACGAAAAATAATTAAATTTACAATTCGAATGTTACATAATTTAATACAAATTTACGGGTCACTATTAAAATCGAACAAATCATAAGCTAGCTTCTTTCTCCAGTTCTGTATCCAAGATTGATTGATTCCATCAAACTTATGTCTTATACTTAAAAATTCAACGTATTTAATAGCAAATATGTCGCAGTCGTCGCTACAATTGAACAAGAATGGATCAGTTCAGTACTGTGTAGCTAAAAAACTAAATATGAAAGATGAAAACAACAAAGTTCAAACACTTACCTTATGGACTGTCGCGCTGTCGTCGTGTTCCGAACAATCCACAATCTGTCCTGTACAGTCATCCCTGCTCGTCTGGCCATCATAGGAACAATTACAGCTACGGACTCTAGATTTTGCTCCAACTGACCTAGTGTCAAACATGAATATCTGAGTCGTACACATATATAGTTGTGTCAGCAAAAATGATCTCCAGCGTAACATAGTACTTATTGATGCATCCTCTCCCCCTCCATAGATAATCACAATGACTCTAATGTCTCATCATGCCAAAAATGTGGGTGACCCTAAGCTGACATGTTGACATTTCAACTAGTTAGTTAACGATCATGTAAACAGATTTCAAACTACGTATAATATAAATCACAAATGCATAATACTTACCCGAGGATCGTCGATGAAAGTCGATAACTGTTTTCCAGCAGGACATCCGCCCGCTCGCGACGATCTCCAATGATACATCCGAGGGCATCGTGTCTCCACTCGCTTCGCGAAGCGGGCCCCCAGTGCAGGGACTGTCTCATACAACCAAATCTGCTACATATACACTTATTCATAAATGTAATATGCTAAAACTTTAACTTTAATTATATTAAACATTTACCTGTAAGGGTAATCCATATGTATCGTATTTACGCATTGACCCCATGGGCCTCAAGTGTAATCTGGTGAAGACATGAACGGTGTCTTTGTAGCATCTCCGGTTCCATGGTTAGTTGTTGAATGCATTGATGTCGTCAACAACTTCCAAATGAAAAATGTTGATGGCAGTTTTCTTGTGATGACACCTCATCACACTCTCGAGGATGTAGACTAGCCCAAGTTTCAATCTATCTAGCATCTGGTCGCACCCCCTGATCGGGATCATTAACTTGGGTAGATGCACCGACCTATGTCCCTGGAAGTACGTCTCGCACAACCTATTGCTTCTCTCAATGGCTGCATCGTCGTCCGTAATCCTCAATTCAGTGATCAAGCTAAACTCATAAATCGAGAAACTGACGACATTACCCCCGAGGTCGAAGTAGAGGGAATCGTCGTTGACTGGCTTCAGAAGCTGACATAGAAGTGTATCGATGATCTGTCCTGAGTACTGTACCTTTCGCATATGGTACAGTGACCACAAAAAGGATTGTTGTAGCATATCTCCATGATTATCATCAAGTAGCTTCAACACCGCAGTAAAGCTCTCAAAGTTACTGTTCCAAGTAGCTTTCCCCACCATCCGTTTCAACTCCTCATCTAAATGATATTCCATCCTACAAAAATTTAAATGTTAGAACATTGAACAAGAGATAATAAAGTAACGCATAATCTAAAAAAATCAAGATAACCAAATTCTAACTACCATACAATACGCAAGACATTGATGCTAATAACAAAATAAATTCAATACAAATTTAAAAATTAAAATAATTTAGTTATATAGAAAATTAATCTTGTATATTACATTTGAAAAATATATTTACAAAAGAAATTTCAAATTAAATACATTTTAAAAAAAATTAAAGAATATAAATATTATTTAAATAAATTAGAAAAAATTAAAGATTATTTCATAAAAAAATAAAAGGAACAAAATAAATTGTTAATTTCGGACAACATTATCTATTTAATTATTAAATTATATAAAAAAGACAATTATAAAAATTAAATAAATAAATAACATAATTATTATTTAATCAAATTAAAATAAATTAATTATAAATAAATTAATCCTGTAATCATTTGAAAAATATATTTACGATCAAAAAATTTCAAATTAAATACATTTTTAAAAAATTTAAAGAATATTTATATTATTTAAATAAACTTGAAAAAAAATCAAAGATAATCATAAAAACAAAAAAAAAGGAACAAAATAAATTGTTAATTTTAGATAATATTCAATTATTAAATTATATAAATAAAAGACAATTGTATATATAACAAAATTGCAGACTGTCAAGTCCCAGATTGTTCACAGTCCATGGCCCAACTGTCAACAGTCGGATCGACCCAATTGTTAACAGTCACCGTCTTTTACTATCTTTTCGTCGGAAATCGCTATTGTCGACGATGGAGAGGTTCAAAAATTACAAAAAATTCACATTTTTTACTCCAGCATGATCCACAATTTAACTACTCATGCATCTTCATCTAATTAAACGAATAAACGTAAAATAATTCAATTAATGAAAATTGGAACAAAAAAATACAACTTCGTGCGAAAAAAACTAACCGAAATAGTTCGTCCAGTGGTAAATACGTGCTTTTGGTCGTCAATTGAAATCACTATGACGTTGGTGATTTCGACTGGTGGTTGATTGGTCAGTTTTTCTAGCAACTATGGCGTCGATTTTTTTTTTCGATCTATCGGCAAACAACCTGTAGCCTTGAAGGATAAAATCATCATTTTAGTTTAAACTTATGTTTTAACTTTTTTTTTTTCTAATTTATTCTGGGTCAAAGTTCAATCTTAAAATTTGCTACAGAGTTATTTCCGTATATTTCCTGTCCCCATTTAGATGATCGACGAACAGTTTTTTCATTTCAAATCTTAATTACTCATTGATTGGCAGTAGTGTATCCGGGCGTAACTAGATCTGAGTTCTTCGGATTGTAAGGATGCCGGTAGCAGCTTCTGCTATTTATTTCCTGTTTCGACTGGTGGTTGATTGGTCAGTTTTTCTAGCAACTATGGCGTCGATTTTTTTTTTCCATCTATCGGCAAACAACCTGTAGCCTTGAAGGATAAAATCATCATTTTAGTTTAAACTTATGTTTTAACTTTTTTTTTTCTAATTTATTCTGGGTCAAAGTTCAATCTTAAAATTTGCTACAGAGTTATTTCCGTATATTTCCTGTCCCCATTTAGATGATCGACGAACAGTTTTTTCATTTCAAATCTTAATTACTCATTGATTGGCAGTAGTGTATCCGGGCGTAACTAGATCTGAGTTCTTCGGATTGTAAGGATGCCGGTAGCAGCTTCTGCTATTTATTTCCTCAATCTCCGTGGCGATGTTCTTATCAACCGTCTCTATCGTGATGATGTCGGGTTAGTATCCCTTGTCCTTTCGTTTCGCTTATACATGATACATATAACTTGTGAAATTGTCGAGAATATTGTTTAATTTTGCTGTTTGGGGAACTACCCTTTTCTTCATTTGAAAAAGTAATTGACGAAGATGGAGAAAATAGATGGAAAAAAAAGCTAATCGATCTAAGTTGCGTTTGTTTAGCAGTGAAATTTGGATGGAAAAAAAATTTAAATTTCCTTTTCTTTTGCTTTGATTTCGAATGTAAACCTCTAATTTCATGTAAAAATGACAAACGAGGTAACAAAAATATAGAGTTTTTATGCACCTTTCATAGGCTTTCTAAAGTTAACGAACCAGAGATGTGAGTACTGGTTGATTCGTGATATGATTTAGTCTGGGAAAGGGAAACTCAGTTACTATTTATAGGAAGAAAAAAAAAAAATCCTTTTTGGGATAAAAAATTGTAGTTTTCTACAAGTTAAAGATTCAAATGTATAATGTGAAATTGTTAACTACTAATTGGAGTTTTTCTAATTCCATTTCCTCTATAGTAGTTTTTTTCCAATTCTAATAAACCATCAGTTTGTGACATGATGAACGATTTATTACTCAAACTTGACTGTAATGTAGTAATTTAAGTGCTTGGTTTGAGGTACTCAAATTGAAGAATCATTGGTCTTATTTATCAGTCAACTTATTTGTTAAAATTTTGCAAACTAAAGAAGAGACCCTTAAGGGAGAAGGGAACGAGGAAGTTCCTGCTTGTTTCTCTTATATTTTTATCATAAGTTACAGACGGAAGGCTTTAAAAACTATCCAACAATTGGTCTCTTGTTTGGAGCTTGTAAATTTTAAATGGAAGCTGTATGCTTTTTAGTTTTGGGGATTGCATATCTCTGTCATTTCCTTAAACAGTTCGATGTGATGGTTCTCATTGACAAGAACCTATCAATCTTTCCTTTACTTTTACTCTTTTGACCCTTGGGAAAATGAAGCTGGTGAGCACTGAGCAGTAAATTATCCCATTTGTCTTCATGTATCTTTAAAAAACTCACTAGTTCTCTTCTCTTTCCATTTATCTTCATTCAAATGCACTATTAATATGCCTAACTCAATGAAAATTTCTGTAGAGTGTGACCTTGTTGCTAGTTTGATTAGTTTCATCAATTTTACTCGATCAAGTTGCTGAGAGATTTTAGAAGCTTTTCTAGAGTTTGCTTCTGATTGTTTAACTTAAAGCACTCGTTGAATCTGTTTCTCTATCCCTCCAATGTTTGCTCTCTCTCTCTGATATTGAGGTCAAGTTAATCTTCTGGAAATGTCAATTCGTGCGACGTCTTTAAGCCTGTATTTGTCTTGAGGGGAAGGGAAGAGAAAATTTAAAACTTCTACCTCTAGAAACTTAAAATGTGATGCAATTACTGAACATTTCTGATGAGGACATCCATTTTATTTATTTTCTAGTCGGACTCTTATTTATGTGTGGACTCTTAATTATGTGGACTTGGATAATGGGCTCGGCCCTTTCTCTTTCGGTTTCTTTGGGGTTTGTTTTGCTATTTAAATCTAGTTTTTTATGTAATTGAAACAGTTGATGAATGAATAAATTTTTGGTGGCTTGTGGCAAAATTCTCTCCTTCTCCATCTTTCTTCTATTGATTCTTCTACCGTTCTTCCTTTAATCTTTTCTTCATAGGTCTGTTTTCATTCTCCCTTAATTATTCCAGTTGGTCCTGCATCAATTTCCTTCCGTTCTGCTCCAATTGGTTAAAATTTTATTTTCTTTTTTCTTCCCTTTTCTCGAAACTAAAGGGAGATGGTTTCTTGTAATTGCTCTTCTATCAGTTTCTTGAACTGCATTGATTGTCTTATTTTGGGTTTGATTTACCTGCATTTGTTTTACTAAATTTTTCTATGACGTAATGCTTTGTACTCTTACTGTTTGTTTCGCAAAACTAATCAGAGGCAATATGGTGGATGCTTTCCGAACGCATATAATGCAAACAAAAGAACTTGGCATTTGTCCTGTGCGGCAGATTGGGGGCTGCTCTTTCTTTTACATGAGAATCAGCAATGTCTACATTGTGATTGTTGTCAGCAGCAATGCTAATGTTTCTTGCGCATTCAAGTTTGTTGTTGAGGTATCCTTAATGCTGAAGCATATAATTCTGAATATACTTGTGTTTGAAAATGAAATTCTCATCCTATTTATGGTAATTGTGCTTGAAGATTGTGGTTTCAATAATCTTATTATATGCGTGCTGAGGAGTTTTGAAGATGCTTAAGGCATCATTATTTTACTTCATTCCTTGTATTCAAGTTTCAAGTGCCTAAAATTTAGTTTGATCCATCCTCCTTCCTTTAACTTGTTATTCAAACCAAGGCTTTGACCTGCACCAACTTTGAATCTTTACCTTTGAGTTCATTTTGAGTGTGAACAGTGCCCATTTCTTTAAACTGGTGCTTTTTTGGGTGAAGTGTATGATTTCGCTTATTATATAAACATATCTCTTATTTTTATTTTGCCCTTCTACCAACCTTTTTTTTTTTTTTTTTTGCAGGCAGTTGCATTATTTAAATCTTATTTCGGTGGTGCTTTCGATGAAGATGCTATCCGCAATAATTTTGTTTTAATATATGAACTGTTGGATGGTATGGCACTTTTGAGAGTATTTACTAGATCTTGTTTTATCGATACCAAACTTCTTCTTTTGTGTTTAACTTCTACTTTTAATAAAAATGCAAGTATATGAGCTGTCAAATTTAACTTTGAATGTAATATATATATTTTTAGAGGTATGTCACTGTCAAGACATATATATCACTCAGCAAGATGAGGGTTTGTTTAGTACCTATGAGCGTTTTCTGAAACATAATTTACCTTGGTCGTCTTAGCTATTTGTGCCTGTCTTTCCTTCCTGGAATTTGATCTACATTTTAGCATCATTTGGCACACAATGATTACATCATTGGATGCACGGTAGATCTGTTGCCTGTGTTCATATCTACAATCTGTTAAAGTATAATTCCGCACAAAGAAGGCTATTTTACTCATTAAGTCACTCAAATGTTCTTTCAAGAGGCGGTTTCACAAGTATAATGTTTTCTCCAATCCTTGAATAAGAGTCTAATCATTGCATTTGAACTGCAGAAATAATGGATTTTGGTTACCCTCAAAACCTTTCCCCTGAAATCTTGAAGCTGTACATAACACAGGAAGGTGTACGCTCACCATTTTCATCCAAGGTATATGTTTGTCACGACTCACCATTTTATATGTAAATAATCATGGAAATAACAATTTGAATAGATATATAATTCTATTCTATTATTAAATTAATTTTGAATTTCATATGGAGGACTATTGATTGATATTACACTCATGATGGTTATTACAACCGGTCAATCATAAATTACCCTCTTATTTTAGCCAAAAAAATTAAGAGTGCATTATTTTATATGGGTATTATAATCCTAAACTACTCATTTTAATTTATTTTCTTAGAATTACTATTTGCCTCTAAGGTTAGAAAAAATTCCTACTTTTCTAATCTTTTTTTAACAGACAAATATGACTACTATTTTTGAACAAATCAGGCATTGATTATTATATTTACAATAATTGAGTTTTTGGATCTCTGAATATATTTTCCCCCATTTCCTCTACAATTCTTCTCTCTCCCCCCTTTTTTGTCTCCCACTTTGGTGCATCAACTATCCTGACTACTTTTGCCTTGCACAATAAAAAAAAAAAAAAAAAAGCCTGCAGACAAACCAGTTCCAAATGCAACTTTGCAAGTAACTGGTGCTGTTGGCTGGCGCAGGGAAGGTCTTGTCTACAAGAAGAATGAGGTAGCCTTTCCCACCGATACTATTACTATCGCATGTTACAATTGTCACACTTTATACTAGATTAAGTTATATTTCTTGACAGGTATTTCTTGATATCGTCGAAAGTGTTAATCTTCTTATGTCTTCTAAAGGTAAAATATCTTGTTTACGAATAATTTTAGTTGATGCATTTGTACTTATGTTTCTACTTCTACATTCCACAATTACACGCTTGTTTCCTTGTTTCCCATTTAACAATTTTAGGTAGTGTTCTACGTTGTGATGTAACTGGGAAGGTTCTCATGAAATGCTTCCTTTCTGGAATGCCTGACTTGAAGTTGGGCTTGAATGATAAAATTGGACTGGAGAAAGAGTCGCAGATTAAGTCCCGTCCTACTAAGAGGTAGGTTCTAATTCATCTGTTAAATCCAGTAAATTACTTAACTTATAAAATGGTTGGGTGTGAAAGTCAAATTTACTGATATGACATGTCAATGCCAGCATAGGAATGTATTATTCCGTTTGTTTTTATTGAATCAGAAGAGAATAGTTAATGCTGAAATGGTCACTGTATACTACATCAGTTGTTCTATGAGTATAAACGTGAAGTTTGTGAGATCTATGCCAAAATCCTTATGTTTTCGAAGTTTCACATTCTTGTTGGAGTGTACCATTGTATATCAACCTATCAGTATCTAGATGATTTACTTTATAGGTTACTAACATTATTAGGTCTAGCAAGTTCTTTGATAGAACCTTATAGCAAGAAGAATAATGGAAATTGAAATGGACTTAGGCAATTAACTGGAAGAAAGTAGAAATTACAAGTTCTAGGGCTATTAGAGAGGCCCGGTCTCTTCCATCTAACAGAATTCCCAGTGTTCAGATGATCCCAAACAACCCACCACCCCACACATATATTGGAATTCTCCTAATACATACTATTACTCATTTAACCCTAACTGAAGGCTAATTGTAACTGGATTATGCACCTCTATGTTGACTGTGCATCAATTCCTCTTCCCACTCCTCATGTAAGTAAATCGGATTGGGGGTTTATCATTTCCCGCCACCCCAAAATCCACCTTGTCCTCAAGGTGGAAACTGGGAAACTGCATTCTTACCGTGTCGAAGGATTCCCAGGTTGCCTCAAAATCTGGTAGATTCATCCATTTGATTAATACCTCAGGTCCTGCAGCCTGGTTCTTGAGGTTTGGACGGACATCTAACACTGCCTCAGGCTCTAGCATGAACTCTCCCGTGTCTGAAAGCTGTGGAGGGAGTACAGAGGTTGGCTGTAACCCCTCGATGGCCATACGAAGCTGAGATACGTGAAATACAGGATGAATGGCTGTGGTGACTGGAAGTTTCAGCTTATAAGCTACCTGCCCGACCCTGGATTCCACCTCAAACGGGCCGTAGTAATGTGGAGAAAGCTTCGTACATGGCTGTTTAGACGAAGACTTCAGGTGATAAGGTCGAAGTTTAAGGTATACCAAGTCGCTGACCTCAAACTGAACATCTCTACGACTGCCATCTGCTATCCCTTTCATTCTCAACTGTGCCCGGGTAAGCTGTACCTTTAACTCCTTCAGGGCCTCGTCATGCTCCCATAACAACTGTTCCACTGCAGAGTTCGGAGTCATCCCTCTTTCAAAAGCCAAAATCTGGGGGGGATCACGACCATAAACAATCTGGAGGGGGGTGCGCTTGGTAGCAGTATGGAAGGAGGTATTATACCAAAATTCCGCCGATTGCAAATACTGGCTCCAGACCCGTGGCTTACCTGATGCAAAACACCTTAGATATGTTTCCAAGTAGCGGTTCACGCCTTCCGTCTGCCCGTCTATTTGTGGGTGGTAGGTGGTGCTATATTTGAATGTGTTCCTTGTGCCTTGAACAACGCAGCCCAGAAGGTGCTCATAAAAATCTTATCTCTGTCTGACACAATAGAGCGTGGTGTACCGTGTAGGTGAACCACTTCACGTGTGAATGCTTCAGCTACGGTGGGGGCGGTGAACGGATGCCGTAATCCAATGAAATGCCCATACTTACTCAGACGGTCCACAATCACCAAGATTGTATCGACCCCTCCTGATCGAGGCAGACCCTCGATGAAATTCATTGAAATATCCTCCCAAACTAAATCGGGAATGGGTAGTGGCTGCAATAATCCCCTAGGTGATAAGGCCTCATATTTGTTTTGTTGACACACTGCACAACTTGCCACATAATCCTTCACTGCTTTCTTCATCCCCGGCCAGTAGACCTCTTGGGATATCCACTTGTATGTCTTGAGAAAGCCCGAGTGTCCCCCAACCTTGGAGTCGTGACACTCTTGCAGAATGAGAGAGACCAACGGAGAGTCTTTAGGCAAAACAACCCTACCATGATAACGCAGTACTCCATTAATCAAGTCATATCCTGGTTTAGCTTTGGTTTCGGACTGCAGGTCCTTAGCGAGCCTGCCCAGAATGGCATCTGCCTCAACCTCCCTCTTAATTTCCTCCAACTGTCTTTGGAGTAGATAATGCCAACAGACTCATTGACGGTTGGACTCGGGAAAGGGCATTTGCGGCTTTGTTTTCCAACCCCGGACGATACTGGATGTCAAACTGATAGCCCATTAATTTAGTCAACCATCTCTGGTGATCCTCCCCTACCAAGCGTTGCTCAAAAAGAAACTTCAGGCTTCGTTGGTCTGTCCGAACCACGAAACGTTGCCCTATTAAGTAATGATGCCATTTCTGAACAGTGAATACAATAGCCATCAGTTCCCTTTCGTAAACTGACCTCTGTCTGGCTGTTTGTGGCAGTACCTTGCTAAAATAAGCAACCGGGTGGCCGTTCTGCATTAGGACCACCCCTAAACCTTGGCTCGAGGCATTGGTTTCAACTACAAATTCTTGTGAGAAAAATGGTAGTGCCAGCATAGGGACGTTAGTCATGGTCGTCTTGAGGCTCTCAAAAGCTGTCTTTGATACTTCATCCCAATGAAATCGATCCTTTTTAAGTAATTCTGTCAAGGGCCAACCAACCTTGGCATATCCCTTCACAAAGCGCTGATAATAACCTGTGATGCCCAAGAATCCTCGTAATTCTCTGACATTTCCCGGCCGCGGCCAATTGACCATTGCTTCAATCTTCGACCCATCTGCAGCTACACCTTTTTCCGATATCACATGACCTAAATATTCAATTTCTAGCTGACCGAACAGACACTTTTTCTTGATGGCGTACAACTGATGATCTTCTAATGTTTCTAGAACCACACCCAAGTGCTGCAAATGATCCTCCATTGACTGGCTGTAAACTAAAATGTCGTCAAAAAATACTAGCATGAACCTTCTCAAAAAAGGCTTGAACACCTCATTCATTAAGTGTTGGAAAGTCGCCGGTGCATTCGACAGCCCAAATGGCATGACTAAAAACTCGTAGTGTCCTTCATAAGTGCAGACGGCAGTCTTGGGGACGTCCTCCGGCGATACTCTCTCACAGTCCCCTCTTGCTTCAGTGACAGGAATTTCTCCAGTAAGGTGCCCTCCTGTGTTGGTCTAAACCTGGCAAGCAGGAGGATTTTTAGGCCCTCCCACTTCACAATTGGCTGCCGGCCACTTTCTCAGAGAAACCATGCGAGAGCTTCATCTTCATCTTCAAAACACACTCCGACGGCCTCAATTTTCTCCCAGTTCGTAAACTGGTTCATGTTAAAGTATCTTTCGGCGTGAAAAATCCAACCATCCGGATCCTCTCCGTTAAAAATTGGCATTTCCAACTTGCGATTGCGATTCTCCATTCTCCCTACACCCTCGACAACCCCCAGTTCCTGAGCCTTGGGTGGTCCTTCAGAGCTAGCAGTGGGATCCGTCGAAGTGGATGAGACTCCTTCTTCCTTCCTGTCACGCTCTTGGCCGTCCCACCCCTTCATCACAATTTCCAGCCTCTCTAAAATCACAGCCATATCCCTCTGAAGTTCAGACTTCATCACCTCCATTCTTTCCTGCAAGGCCGTCGACCCTTGTTTCCAACACTCCCACTCGATCGGAGACTGTCATCTTCCTAGTTCGGTGCTCTGATACCAGAATTGATAGAACCCTGCAGCTCGAGTGACAATTATAGCCAGAAGAATAATGGAAATTGAAATGGACTTAGGCAATTAACTGGAAGAAAGAAGAAATTACAAGTTCCAGGGCTATTAGAGAGGCCCAGTCTCTCCCCTCTAACAGAATTCCCAGTGTTCAGATGATCCCAAACAACCCACCACCCCACACATTTATTGGAATTCTCCTAATACATACTATTACTCATTTACCCCTAACTGAAGGCTAATTGTAATTGAATTATGCGCCTCTATGCTGACTGTGCATCAATTCCTCTTCCCTCTCCTCGTGTAAGTAAATCGGATTGGGGGTTTATCATTCTTCCTTTTACCTGTTTCACAAATCTTGCAAATCTATGTTAATCATATTTGGGATTCGTGAAATAAACATTTCATGTACATAAACAGTTTTCTCATTTGTTTTTGAAAATTCGCCAGTGCACACACACACATACACATATAACCCTTGTTTGAGCCTCATTCTTTTGGAAGAATACATTTTTCAATAGTGTTTTGACATCATTTCAATTATACATTTTTCAATAAAATAATATTCCACACAACTTCAAAACTTTTCCTTATTTTTTAACCACGCATTTTTCATCAATACACTATTCAAAAATTCATTCTTCCCAAAAAAATGGGGCTCAAACAAGGGTATAATATATTCTTGCCATTATTATAAATGTCGATGAATTCTCAACAAAATTAATGTGCGCTCTCGAAGGTCGTTTAGATGATTTCCAGTGGGTCATATGAAGTTTTTTTGTATAGTTCAAAATACTTGCCTTTTGTTTGTCTAGACCTTTTAAAACTGTAATGGGAGTAATGTTTCTGTCACTAAACCAATCATGTTAATCATGACTTATTTATGCTACCATTAGCTTGTTATATTTTCCCACACTTGAACTTGCTGCCATAATACCACCCGTATTAGATGTAGATTTCTTTATCTTCTTTGAAAGATTATTTTCAATTATTTTAGCTTGGTTTACTTGTTAGTGATGTGCAATTGTCTAAGTTTGTCAGAGTGAACTGCCTAGTGACATCTCACAGGCAGTTAAGTTATATATAGCTGATTTGTGAGTGCAATAAAGCGACATCTAGGCAACAATCAATATATCTTTCACGTCGTTTGTCTTTTTTTGAACACCACTACTATGCATCAACGGATCAAAATCTAGCCTCTGCTTGGTTTAGATATATATATATATATAATTTTTTTTTTTTTTTTTTTTTAGATTTTGATAAAAAATGAAGAAATTTGTGGTTGAAAAGTTGATAAAAGATGTGGGTCCCATGAAATATGTGGTTGAAAATGAATTTGAGAAAAAAATAAGTTTTAGAAAAATGGGGGCAAACAGGCCTAATAGAACGAAATCTAGGCAACAATCAGTATATCTTTAACGTTGTTTGTCTTTTTTGTACGCAACTATGCATCAAATGATCAGTATCTAAATGATTTACTTTATGGATAGCTTACATTAATGTTGAGCAAGTTTTTAATTTTGCCTTTTCTGTTTATTCTTCCTGAGTAGTTTGAGAGTGCATGATTGGTTCCAAACTTTTTCTTAACTTTATTATTATTTGTGTTGCCTGTGCAGTGGAAAGACAATCGAGCTTGATGATGTTACTTTCCACCAATGTGTAAATCTAACAAGATTCAACTCAGAAAAGACCGTTAGTTTTGTTCCTCCGGATGGTGAATTTGAATTAATGAAGTAAGATGGTGTTCTATTCTTTCTTTTTTTATGTGTTAACAATCAGGTTAATGGAGAAGTAAAGCAGTGCATATATTTTTGTTCTTTTTCTTTCTGACAAGCCCTTCCATGGACAAACTGCCTAGCTTGTGCATTACATTTATATCGCATGACAGTCCATTAAAGATATTTACTCAGCTTTCACATCCCTCACTTTTTATTGTTGACATGTCATAGTGGAATAGTTGTAACATCTCTCATCAATTTTGCTGATATAAGGGTGATAGAGTAGATTTTCTTCTCTTTTGAGCCGTGATGATCAGGAAGAATGAGAATGAGAATGAGAACATATATTGTGCTTTATGGTCTTGTGGATAGGTTGAAAGACGCTATCATCATAACCAGTTCGTTGATGGTCTTCAAATTAATTTGGTACCTGTAGCTTTTATTGGATGTATCTTTGAATGTACATTTATGAATGTGATGCGAATCAGGACATTTATGAATGTGATGCGAATCAGGCTTCTGAACTCAATGTTTCATTGTTCTGCTAGCATGATAAATGATTCAGTGCAGCAGCTTCATTAAAGTTGAATCCATGGGGGTTTAACTGGATTCGTGTGCAGGATTGATGTGGACTATTATAACAAAGGGTTTTCTTCTGTAAAGATCTGATCTCTTGGGCAATTTTCATGGGAGATTGTATACTGTTATTTGGATCGATTTAATCCAAAGGTTTATTTCACTTCACACAAGGTTGGCTAAAAACTAGTATGAATACAGCTACAGGTTTGGAGTTGTAGAGCAAGCTTAAACAATAGGGTAAATATATTGCCACCACAAATATTATTTATCACACCACAGTATAACTACACCTCAAATAAATTATATTTTTGATAAATGTACTGCATTAAACCCCTGTTTGGTAGAAATTAAAATTAGATTTTAATTTAAGTTAACATCAACAATTAGCCCCCGTTTGGCCCCAATTAATTTCCATTCTATTACATTTCATTTCTCTCTTTTATTTTCAATTACAAAATCTTTCATAAAATAATATTACACGTAAATCGAAAACTTTTATTTCTTTTTCTACCACTCATTTAAAAAAAAAAAAAATACTATTCTATCCATTGTCATTTCTACAAAATGGAGGCTTGATTTTAACTACATATTTTATGAACTAGATTTTAATCCTCAACCAAACAGGGCTAATTTTACAATTATAGTCCTCATCAAATTAAAACTTAAAAGATTGTGGTGTGCATCTCTTCTCAATTTTACCTTTCTCCCATTCTGTCCCCATCTCACGGCCATTCTAATTCTGCCCATGGAAAAACTTTTCCCTCTGCCACCACCGATAAGTCCCCCAACCCCCCATTAATTCTTCCTAGAAAAAAGTCAATCTTCTCCCACCTCACCAGCAAGCTCAAATTTCTAATTCTACCCAGAAAACATACCTCCCCCTAGAGATGGCTACTGTCCGGTTCGGGGTCGGTTTGGCCAAAATCATCACCGAACTACCAATTTTTTGGCCATACCATAACCACACCATAACCACGAAAATCGGTTCGGCTCAGTTCGAGTCGTTAATAACCATGAAAATAAATTATTTTTAATTGGTCCATCCGTCGAATTGAAATGAAAAATGTATGAAAAAAAGTCAATGAAAACAAAAACATGATACTAAGTTAATATAGCAAACAACATTCCAAATGAAAATGCAAAAAATATCCCAATTCTCAAATACAAAATTCAAATTTAACAAACAATATTCAATAACTCAAAAAATTCCAACCTCAATTCATATTCAATCTTCATTCTTCCCTACAACTTTTACTAGCATACGTCAAAACTCAAAATTGATTCCTATATAGTATATAAGAAATGTAAGTATAGTAATAAATCAATAATCCATAATGTTCTAAACTGAAGATTTAAACAAAAAAAATGTACGTCTTCGTTAACATCCTCGTCACCAAACTTTGCACAAGCTCCAGAATATGATGAAGGAGCAGAATTTTCTACACACAAAAGAGGAAAAAATCAGTAATAAAAGAAAGTGCATGAATAACAAATTTAAAACAATAAATCCTACCATGAATATCAGTTCAAAGCCAATCTCGAGCACACATTAAAAAGTCTTCGGGTGAAGCCTATTTCTATGTGGGCTCACAAATCTACTACTTGTACTAAATGCTGACTTGGATGCAACAGTAGATACTAGAATGGCTAATAAATCTCTTACAACCTTCTGTAGAGTCGGATATTTTATTGAATTTGCTTTCCACCATGTCAATAGATCAAAACCGTCCACCCTTCGCAATATTGGCTCATCTAGAAAAATATTGACCTCTGTTTTTACATGATCAGTAGTAATCGAAAGGCTAACAAATGTATCAAAACCAGCCACGCGAGAATGATTTCCAAATTGTAGTAGACGACTTTGATTGTGAAGATGATGAAAACAAAGATGTATTTTTTGTCGAACGATGTGGTCTCATGTACTCTTTGAGCAACTTATGACAAAATGCTCTAACATTTTCAACCTCTTCCTGAGCTTCATCTCCAAAAATAAAAGGAAAATAGTATTCAACTAGTTTCATCTTGTATTTAGGATCCAATATAGTTGCAACAGCCAGAATTTCATGCATGCCACTCCAATATTTATCAAACTTTTCCTTTATGCTTGACGCCATCCATTTGACTTCATCACAAGATGATGTGCTCCAATCACGGATTGCCAACCTTATGTCACAAATATTGGGAAAGTACAAATTGGTAGTAGGATATTTTTTTGTTGAAAATAATTTAGTCGCTTCATAAAATATCTCCAACTTATCACAAATCTTCGTAACCAATTCCCAATTACTCTCACTCGGTACACTTCTGTAATGAGGCTCTCTTTGCCTTAGTTGAGGAAAAGTTCTTTGTAAATCAAAGCAGTATGAATCATTAGATATGTGGAGTTCCATCAAATCTTGCAATCCAATACTAACTTTTTTTCACGAGGGATTTTCATTTGTCGTGCAACTGCCTCAAATGTTTCAACTCTTTTTGGTGTTGCTGACCAATATGAAACACTATCGCGAATTCTCTCAACGCTCGGGCTAATGATATCCAAACCATCATTTACTATCAGGTTCAATATGTGTGCACAACATCGCAAGTGAAAAAATTCACCATTCAACAATAAAGAACCAAGAGAAAGCTTATCTAACATAATTTTAATCATAGTGTCATTCGTGGTGCAATTATCAACAGTCAATGTGGACAATTTCTAATCAATATTCCAATTAAATAGACAATCCATTAACACAGTAGACAATGACTCAGCAGTGTGGGGACAAGGGACGTATATAAATCTGTATGGATATGAAAAAAGGTTCATAAGATAACTTAAAATTTCAAAAGATATACAATAGTAGCTTAAAGTCTATTTTATAAAACTATTGTACCTCAAAATTCGGCTATGAAGCCTCCAAGAATCATCTATGTAATGTGTAGTGATAGCCATAAATCCCTTCTTTTAATTGGATGTCCACATATCAGTGGTGATTGCTATTCTACTATTGGTCCTCTCTAACAAGCCCATTACTTTTGTTCTCTCATAATCATAAATTTTCAAGATATCAGCCTTGATGATATTACGAGAAACAACTTTAATAATAGTTGAATTGTATTACAAAACTTTCTAAATCGAGTATGCTCAACCATTGAAAGAGGATATTCATGTAGGATGATCATATTTGCATGTTCTGTCCTACCTTTCTCTTGATCAAAATTAAACGCTTGCATTGCAATTCTACCACTAGGTTCTTTAAATTGATTTAAAAACATCTGTTTGACATCCTTCTGACCTCGAAGAGGACATCTATTTAAATAAGCATGTAAATGACTTGTCATATTTTTTTACTCACCCCTTAATTGTTTGTTGCATTATTTGCAAATTGCTTTGGGCACATTATTAATTCTCCGTAGCTTAAAATACTGCCACACTGAAGAGGTCAATTTTCTTTTTCTATTTTCCTCAGTCGTGTCCTCATCATCACCTAAATCTATATGAATAGGATTTGCATTTACCTCACTTGGACTTCGTGAAGTAACTGGTGTGCTTGTTGATGTATCCTCTTGAATGCCAGTAGCGGTATCTCCAACTTGAATTGAAGCAGAAGTACTTCCAATTGAAGTGGGGGAGTAGGAGCGGAAGATTCCGATCCCTGGCATGACATCTAATTTCCAGAAAAATAAACAAATCAACAAACTCAAAAACTTAGGCATTCATTAATTTCATTAGTTGGCAGCCATTATAACGGAATGAGATGCCAGACAATGCATGGAAAATTAAGCAAATCTAGTGTGCTTGTTTGAGCTCGTCTAACTAAGTGCAAAGCAAACCAATGACATGGATTAAGGCTAGGAGGAACGGTTCAATTTTGATCACATTAATATCCTCAAAAATTAATAAACATTTGAGACCAAGAATAGAGTGTCTATTTTAATACCTTCAACTGCAGGAACAACTTCGAACCCAAAGTATAGTAGTTCATAGCATGAAATATTGGGACAAATAATTAAAATTAAATAAATATACACTATTATCAAAATTAAACTTCTATAACTTTATCTTCAAACTATTCTAGAAAAGATGATACACAAATATAATGAGTACTGATTTGAAAATCAAAAAGTTCACTTAAATCAACAATGAACAAAATATTATACCGTCCTATATGTAATATTTCCTGTAGTATATAGTTATTTCTTAGTAGGCAATCAATGCTTGTATAAGAACAAGATTGTGAAATATTTATTTGATTAGGGAATTTCATGAAGTTAATACAAAGAAAAAGATACTCAAATAATTAACATTAAGATTTGCAGTATTTTCTTCAATAACTATTCAAATTCTAAAGCCAAAAATTTCATTTCGTAGAATTAGAAAATCTAGACCCTTAGGCCAAAAATCATTAAAGAGGAGAGAAATTAAAGTTATTTATCTCTAAAGCAGCCACCAATTGTAAAAAACTGAAATTTCTAGATATAATTTAGCCAAATCTTGTGCGAAATTCACAACAAATTCAAATTATCAAAAGAGAAGATGAGAAGCTCACCAGTGGTAAAAGCTTGATGGTTGAAGGAGAAGAAAATATTGCAAATGGACGGAGGCGAACGAACGACAGTCAGCAACTCCGCGTTCGGCAAACCCAGAAGACAGAATCTTTGAAGTGGTGAAGCGGCTGCTGAGAATTCCCCAATAAAAGTATAATACGTTTGTGCTTTAATAGTTAATACTGCCTTTGTGTTACATTGTTATGGTTGGCTACTTAGGCTTAAATATAATTGTTAACGTGCCAGACATTTTGGGCCAAAGAAATTAAGTAATTAACATAGAAAAAATAAAAAAATTATGGAAAGCCCAATTATTATTAATTTATTATTTTTTCTAATGGTTAATTGGTTCGGTTCGGGGCGATGGCGTAAATACCATACCCGCCCCGCCCCCGACCCGAACCGGTTCAGTAAAATCAAATACCATATCTGTCCCATTGCACCATCGGTTCGATTTTTTTGCCCCCATTCGATTCGGTTAACCGCGATTTTTGATTTTGACGGTTCAAATTGCCATACCTACCTCCCCCCGCTTCAAGCCTCATCCTCACCCAATCTAACCCCATTTCTAATTTTGCCCACACGAATTTATCTCACCCATACCTACTGCACATTAATTATTATAATTATTTATGATCATCAAGTTTTACATATATCCCAAAATAAATAAATAAAATAAACAATCTACCATAATCACCACTATAAAAGAAAAAACTAATATAGTGAGGGAAAAGAAAAAACCTCCTGCGATGAAGAAAAAAGGTTGTACGAAAAAAAGAGCAGTTTTAACATTTGTTGTGGAAACAAAAAAAATTAGTTTGAAAAAAATATTTAAAAGAATGTTTATTTATGTAATTTTATTTAGGGCTATTTAAGTAAATAAAACAAATATTTAAAATTGTTGTGTAATAAACAAATTTTTTAGTGGGAATATAAGTACTCGTAACAATTATATGGAGTGCAACTCTACCATCTCATTTTTTGAAGTAAATTATAGAAGTACAATATCAAATTCTCTTAATTTAAGGGGAACACAATGCTTTAGATATCGTTTCTTATGAAAACTTATTAAGCCCCCATTTGGTAACAATTTTTCATCCAAAAAATCAATTTTTTGACTGTTATTTCCTTATTCCAATTGTCATTTTTGACTTCTTCACTCATAGGTGGGACCCACTTCTCCCTAACGGTAAAAAAAATCAATTTTCACAATCACTACCGAACAGGCCCTAAGTCAAAATCAGAATGCTTCATTTCTTTGGAGTAGAAGAAAGTGTACCTTAGGCTAATGATGGAAAAGTTACATTGTTTGAAGTAAATTATAGAAGCCAAATATTAAATTCTCGTGTTTTGAAGGGAACACCATATTTTACATATAATTTCTGGGGATACTTATTGAGGTAAGATTAGAACTTTTCGTTTCCTGAGGAGTAGAATATACCTTTGGCATTGGAATGGAAAACTATTATAGACAAAGAGAGAAAAAATTGATTATTTATTTCTCAATATATTTTTTTTGATAGGTAATCAAATAATTTTATTACTTAAAAGAGAGTATACGGGGGGTGTACAATGACAAATAACAATGGGGACAATGGATCCCCTTGTCTTAAGCCTCTACTGCTCCGGAAATAACTCTCAGGTGTTCCGTTGACCAAAATTGAGAATGAAACAGTAGAAATACAGAATTGAATCCATTTACACCATTTATCCACAAAGCCACAGCGCCTGAGCATATACAACAAGAAACCCCAATTTACATGATCGTAAAAGCTTTCTGAATAGCTAGCTTACAAAGCATCCCTGGGGCCCTTAGGCGTATTCTTGAATCTATGCATTCATTCGCTATAAGCACATAGTCCAAAATCTGACGCCCTTTTACAAATGTATTTTGAAACTTGGACACCACTTTTCCCAGCACGTCCTTTAATTTGTTTGCCTGAACTTTCGAAATAATCTTATACACCCCGCTGACAAGGCTAATGGGACGAAAGTCCTTAATATCAGTTGCTCTCGATTTCTTAGGGATGAGCACAATAAATGTGGCGTTAGAACTTCTCTGGAATCTGCCACGTTCAAAAAAATAAGATAGTATTGACAATGTCCGGTCGAACCACATCCCAGCACGCTTTGTAGAATGAGAACGAGAAACCGTCCGGTCCCGGAGCCTTTTCATCGTTCATGCTGAAAACAATCTCCTTAATTTCATCCTCCCCAAATGGTCTTTCCATCTATCGGGCATCATCCTCAGTGATTGTAGAAAAGTGCAATCCCTCCAATTCTGGCCTCCATTCAAATTGCTCCCGATAGAGGTTCTGATAAAAATTCACCAGTTGGCTTCCAATTTGTTGTGGTTCCTCATAAGTAACCCCGTCCACCTCCAAAACTGTGATGGAGTTGTTCCTCCTATTAGAATTGGCGACCCTGTGGAAGAATTTAGCACATTTATCCCCCTCTTTCAACCAAGTAACTCTAGATTTCTGTCGCCAATTAATCTCCACCATCTCCACCATCCTCTCCATCTCTTCCTTTAATACTCTATGTCTCTCCTTCTCCTCCCCGGTCAACCCCTGACTCTCCTCCCGCCTATCCAATTCCTCTATCTCTGACAGACATTGATTTTTACTGCAGTTAACATTGCCCACAACTTCCTCATTCCATTTCTTTAAGTCCCCTTTCAACGCCTTTAGCTTCTGGTTCAATACAAAACAGGGAGACCCACTGACTTCATAGGAAGTCCACCACGTCTGTACTCGCTCCCTAAAACCTTCAACTTTCAATCACATCTTCTCAAACTTGAAAGGTCTTCTTCCACCACCCCTTCTATTCCCCGATAACATAATTCCAATGATCCGAGTATACCCTCCCCAATTTTCTCTGCTCCCCAATTTTCTCTGAGTGACATCTGAATATTAGACTCCCATTCCCCACAAATCAAGAACCTATCAATACGAGACAAAACGGGTCGATCCCGATTGGATGACCAGGTAAAATCTTCCCCAATCATGGGTAAATCCACTAACAAATTCTCCCTAATAAAATCTGAGAACTCCTCCATTGCCCTAGTTAGTCTCCCACCACTCGACCTCTCCGAAGGAAATCGAATCACATTGAAATTACCCCCAATACATGTAGGAAGATTCCACCAAGCCCTCATTCCAGCCAGTTCATTCCACAAACCCACTCTACTGTCATCAGAACTAAGCCCATAAACTCCTGTGAACATCCACCGAAATCCATCCTCACAATTTTTGAAAGAAATCGATATAGAGAACACCCATATACTTGCCTCCTTCATCTCAAGCACTCTAGTGTCCCACATCACCAATACGCCTCCTGAAACCCCTGATGACCCCAAAAACTGATATCCTACATGATCTCCCCCTCATAAACTACGAATCACCGCCCTCGAGATAAACTCCATCTTAGTTTCTTGTAGACAAACAAGATTTGCCCCCTATCCCCTTAGCAAATTACGAACACCAAGCTTTTTACTAATCTCATTGAGACCCCTTACGTTCCAGCTAATGAGTTTTGGCATCATTGTAACACTCCATAACCCCTCCCCATTGTTCTTTTCTTGGACTTGCCACCCTTACCAGCATAGTTTACTGACCATTCGAGCCTCTTAAGTTCACGATCACCCTTTCTTCTTAATTTACTTCCATGTGTACTGATGTCTTGTCCCCTATTAGCCTCCAGCTCCTCGAACAATTGTAACAATCTACTTTCATACCCATCACATGACACGCCAACCAACTTACTGAATTCCTGAATTTTTGTAGAACCCAGTTTGAAGGTGGGTGACCAACTCCTGAAGTATCCTCACCCTGATAACCCTCGAGATGATCGAAGGACCGTTCTTTCTCTTCCACCACTGGTATAATGTCACTGTCACTTTCTCCTTTCTTGGCACCACCTACCCATAATACCAAAGCTTTTTCGGTCCCCATATCATTATCTTTTGTCCTCCTATTATAAGTGTTCGTAATCCTTGATGTCTGTGTGGAGTTGTTTTCTTTCACATTGTCCATTGACAATTTCTTCAAGTTCACCATACTAAACTCCCCTTCCTTAGACAGCGGTTCCTTTTCTTGTTCAACTGCAATCCCCGTGTCTACTTCAGTTCTGTTGACCCCCACAAGGTCAACCCCGTCATCGTTTTCATGGTATCCCGCTTCCATCCTCACCTGAGAATCACAATGTTCATCTCCTCCCTGCTTTGCATGTTCTGTAATTGATGGTAGTTCCTCATGAGTCAATCCTGGTACGTGTATTTCACCGGTTTGATCCTCATCCAACTCAACCCCACACTTGTGACAGCGTACCAACTTCATGGGCTCCATTTCAGGCTCGCTTCCAACTAGTCTAAGTAATTCATCTAATGCTCCTTTCAGCTCCTGCGCACGGGTCATTATTTTAGCCCTACTCAAACAAATGTCGTGACCTTCGTTATCACCGACTTTATTTGTCCTTTCCTTTTGCTGTAGCATCCGATGGTTGGCATTCTTCGAGATCTGTGAGTTTGCTGTAATTTCTGCATAAGTCATCCTTTGTCTGTTTCGTTCATTCACCGTTTGTCGTTTGGCCTTATCCCTAACAACAAATGAGTCAACAACTGCTTGAAACACCTGCAAGACCGACGCCCATTCCTCTCCATTTGCACCTTCTGGTATCATGACAACTCCTTTCCTACGCCTCTCGCCATATTGTGCTATCATCAAATATCTGCCTCGACGGTTCACACACCGTTGTGCCAATAAAGCTCTTGAAGACTCGTTGAATTTAAAAACACATTCCTCAAATTCACTTCTCATCCTCAATCTATCTACCATATTCACCATCCAAATAGCACCATATCTTCCCATAAAGATTGAATCCGATAACTTCGAACCCCATTCTGTCAACTTAACAGTGCCAGAATCGTTAATAGATACTGCGAAGTCCTTCGCCTCCACTCTGAAATGATGATTGAATACCATACTACGTACATCCGCCAATTTTTCCCCTGATTGTGTACTAGCAATTCATCAAATGGAGGAACGGACAAGCCGATTGATCTCGAAGCAGCAGGCTGCCGCTGCAGGTTTCCCGGTGGCGGCGCGTGGGGCAGAACACTGGCAAGGGTCGCTGGTCCCTGCTGAGGCCGCCGGTGAGGCGCGTTTCCTTGAAATGTGGCCGGATTTGGCGGAAACGGATGGGTGGCGCTAGGGCTTCCCATAGTAAATTGCGACTGTGTGTGAATGGAGTGGTTGGAGGGGCTGTTTTGTGGTGTGAGGCCAGTTATGTGGTGCCTACCGGACAGTTGGTTGCTGGCGCCGGTACTGTGGAAGTGTGGTGGCTGGGTTATTTTGGATTGTGAGGGGAGCTCCATTTCGCCTCTCACGGGGTAAATCTTGACATTCTTCTCGATATATTTTCAATACAACCTACCTCATACAAAAGTACAATAGCCCGTGGTTGTTCTTTGTTAGGGACGTAAATCATGCAAATGATCCCATTTTCAACTCTCTTTGATAACGTGCTACCCACTTCTATATGTTTGGTTCTATCATGTTGGACTGGGTTAAGTGAGATATTGATAGCTGCTTCTGGCTACTACATTCTATTTCGTGCTTCTCCAGGTTACTAGGTTTTCCCTACAATATTACAATAGCCCGTTCTTTCTTCTATTGCTCCTGCTCAAACAGCATCAGTGAATATTTCTATTTCTTTCTCAATTTTCTTGAACAGCAGTTTTTTCTCGAAGAGCCTTTGGGATATCTTAAAATCTTGTTCCCTGGTTTTAGGTGAGCTTTCTTTGGAGAATGCCCGTGCTGGCTTACCACACTAACCGTGAATGCTATGTTAGGTCTAGTGTGTGATAGGTAAGTTAGCTTTCCAACTAGTTGCTCTGATTCTCCAATATTGTCCGTCATTTTTTAGAATCGATAGGGGTGTCACTTGGTTTACTACCAAGCACAGTTTCAAAACATATTTTCGTTATGAAACACTAGTACCCTTCTTTGATCTGGCTACTTCCATTCTCAAGAAGTATTGTATTTGTCGTAAATTTTTTACTTCAAATTCTGTGGCTAGACGGCCTTTTAGCCTCTCTCAACTGTATTCTTTTCGGTGATGATTATGTCATCAACATAAACGATCAGAATGGTCTTTGTTCCTTCTTCAAATAATCTAAAAAACATAATGTGATCTGATTGTCCTTGTTGGTATCCCTTATTTTTCAACACGTTTGCAAATCTGTGAAACCATGCTTTAGGCGACTATTTGAGACTGTACAGAGATTTTTTTAGTTTTCATACTTTGTTTTCTTCACCTTTCTTAGAGAATCCTAGTGGTAGCATCATGTAGACTTTTTCATCCAACTGTCCATCCAGGAATGCATTCTTAATATCAAGTTGTTGGAGTGGCCAATCCAAGTTTGCTGCTAGTGATAGAAGAACTCGAATTTTATTCAGTTTTGCAACTGGTGAGAAAGTTTGTGTAATCTATATCATAAGTTTGAGTATATTCCTTTGTGGCCAGACGAGCTTTGTACCTTTCTATTGTTCCTTCCGCTTTATATTTTATATTGAACACCCATTTATTTCCAACAGGCCTCTTTCCTTTTGGTAGTTCTATCACATCCCAAGTTTCATTTGTTTCCAAATCTTTCATTTCTTCCATTACTGCTTTTTTCCACCTGGGAGTTTCCAAGGCTTCTTGGATATTTCTCGAAACTTTTGTACTATCAAAGTTAGCGACAAAAGACTGAAAACCTAGAGATAGAGCTTTATAATCTACAAATTTTGAAATAGGATAGAGTGGAGTGTAAATGATCGAGTTTGTTATCCTAGAGCAATATAGTGTAAGACGATTTTAGAGAAAGCTCATAAAGATCCGGAGCTATCGCTTGTTCCGACTTTCTTGGTGCTTCGAGTGTGAGGTCATACTTTGATTTTGGCCATCTTGAGTAAACTATTGTCTCTTTGCCATGCTGTTTTTCTGTTCTTCCCATTGAGTTTAGGTTTCCTTTTGTCGATGGCATGTCGGGGAAAGGTGGTGTTGTATGTTTAGTGATGGATTCAGAGAGATTTCCAAGAACCGATCTTCACTTATGTTTTTCCCCTGAAGAGAGGATTTTTGAAAGTATGGATGATTTTCAAAGAAAGTGACATCAAGACGCATGAATATGCTTTTGGTGATAGGGTCATATCATTTATACTCCCTTTGTGTAGGTGAGTACCCATTAAATACACATTTAATTGCGTAAGGTTTGAGTTTATTTCGATGGTGGGAATGTATGTGTAGCTGTACATCTAAACATTTTTAGGGGTAAGTTGGAGCTAAAGCAAGAGTTAGGGAAGGATTTTTGGAACTTTTTGGAGAGGAGTTTCGAAGTTGAGTGTTCGACTAGTTATTCTGTTTATGAGGTAGGTTGGTGTTAGAATGACATTACCCTAAAAAAGTATTGTTTATATTTGTGTGAACATTAGGGCCCGAGCTACTTCAAGTGGATGTCTATCTTTTTGTTCAACAACTCCATTTTGTTGGGCAAAAGCTTTGGTGAATTATCCCATTTTCTTGGAGGTAGGTTTTAGGGTTATTATTGAAATATTCTGTGACATTGTCGGTGTGCAGAATTTGATTTTTTTCTGGAATTGAGTTCGAATCATTGCATAGAAATTTATGAACATAGAATGGGCTTGGACCTTTTCTTTTAACATATAGACCCAATAGATTTGGGTATGATTGTTGATAAACTGACAAACTATCTTGTGTGAGTGCGATTGGGGGTTCGTGAGGGTCTCCATAAGTTACTGTGAATCATGCTAAATGGGTGAGATGGTTTGTTCATGAATTTTGGAAATGAAGAATGGTGCTTACTCACATTACCCTCATCTAAGTAGTAGAGTCCCTCACACTTTTTAGCAATGTCAATCGTCTTCCCCGATGATAGGTTTGAAAACGCAGTGGCAAGAAAAAAAAGTTAGTTGAACAATTTAAGCTTTTTGTTAATGGGCTAATGGATAATAAATTGCATAATTGATTCGGAACATGTAGAATGTGTTCGAGTGTGATTAAGTTAGAGATTCGAATACTCCCTTTTCTAGGTATCGAAGAGAGGGAACCATTTGTAATTTTAACTTTAAGATTGCCCATACACGGTGAGTAAGAAAAACACAAATGGTAGGAGTCCGTCATGTGATCGGATGCATCGGAGTCAATAATCCATGGTGCTTTTGAGAGTGTGGAGGGCTCTCAGGAAATTACCTTTGTGGGCAAGGGAACTTAACGAACCAGGTGATTGAAAGCTGAAAAACGTTTTGTAGAGTTCTTTGTTCAGGATTGAGTGCATCGTTCAGAGTGGAATTTTGTATTTTTGTGGAGTCAACTATAGCTTGACAACCGTGATTTCCAGTATTTTGTCTCAGTTTCTAATCAGATGGTTTTTCATGCAAATCCCAGATTTTGGTCCATCATAAGAATTTGGACTCCCAAATCAGGCCCAACAGATGTTGCCCATCATTAGAATTTCTTTTAAATCTAGCAACAACCCCATTTGGTCCATATTGACTTAACCCAGTCGGCCCAATTGAATCTAAAAGAAAGGCCGATCCTTCTATAGACACAACAGACCCATTTTGGTTATTCGGCATGATTTGTTGGTGACTTTCCTCATGCCTAACTTCGGCGAAGATGTTGCATGTGAGGGCAGTGGTCAGCGGCTAAGGATTCGTCCGTAACATCGTTCAGCTTCGAGTTCAACTTAGCCAAAAACTCGTATACACGTTTATTTTCTACACTTGTATCGAACATTGGGCAGTCCCACTGTTCAGCAACACTGAGATCCAATTCTTGCAAGAGGGTGGTCATTTTCATGTAGTAATCAATGACGTAATCAGGATACATTTCTCGAATGACGTCCCATATGTCCTTTGCGGTAGCCATAAAGAGGAAAATCTTGCCTATTGACGGCTTTATAGAAATAACGAGCCACGTCATCACCATGGAATTTTTAAATTTCCATTTCTGTTGGAGGTTCGCATCCGTGGGCTGTTTCATGTCTCTGGTGAGATAACCAATTTTTCTGTTCACGTGGACCACCAATTTGATGGATTTGAGCCCATTCCCCGTAATTTTTACCATTGAGTTTTTTCACTGTGAGTTGGAAGGAGGAATTATCAATTCTGATTGATTTCACGATGGTGACCGGGTCGGCCTCGCTGGTTTCTAATTCAGCCCCCGTTTGGCCTCCTTTAAAATTCATTAATTTAATTTAAAATTTTCTCTTATTTTCAATAGCACAATTTTCAATAAAATAATATTTCATGCAAATCGAAATCTTTTCATTATTTTACAATCATCTATTTTTCAAAATAACACTATTCCCTCCATTATAAATCCAAATAATGGGGGCCAAAAGGGGTCTCAGAGAAGGCTGATTCCTTATTGTTGGCTGCGTTTTCAGCCATGGATTTTCAGGTTTAGTTTTTCCGTGCTCTAATCCCATATAGACAAGGTGAAAAAAATTGACTCTTTATTTCTAGATATGTTTTCAATACAACCTTCTTCAATATATACACACAATACATGGTAGTAGAAAGGAAAATAATATTTTAAGGAAGAAAACATCTTTCCCAACTTAATGCTAATTATACCATAAGCATAAGATACAATGATCCCATAATTGATTCGGGATTCCTACAACTATTTGGTCCATTGGAATGGTAATTTGACTGTGCGGTCCTAAACTTAGGTTCTTTTGTCCCCAATTTTTTCTTGGCATTTAACTCCTCAACTTTCTAGGTTAGTATCATTTTTTTTCCTTCTGCATTGTTGCTGTTGTATAAAAGGTGTTAAATATGTTGAGAATGCAAATTTTCCTTCAATTATTAATTTAAAAAAGAAGAAGAAAGAGAATCTAATCAAAGAAATAAAACAATGTTCATCCTTCCTATCTTTGCTACCCCTCCCATTGCCAAACAACCCACACCTTTTCCCAGCTGCAGCACCTCACTTTCTGGCCACCCCCTCCAATAGATTCTCCATGCCTGTCTCTTCCAAGTTCCAACTTCATCAAGTCCTTCCTCTTTTACCTCCAACCAGCCCTACCATTTTCCTTTCCCCATCCCAACCTTTAGTTGTCCTTTTGATGCAGCAACAATAGAAAAATTAATGAAGAAAGAGAAAATCAATGAATCAGGAAGAAGAAATCAAGGGACGGGATGGAAGAAGAAGAGAATAGGGGAAGAAGAATTTTGGGGGGGGAGGGGGCTACAAGCCACCAAAATATTATTCATTCATCAATTACTGAAATTACATCACAATTAGGTTTAAATAGTAAAGATGAAAACCCTAACTAGAATGAACTTAAGCCAATATAAGCCCAATTACATAAATAAAAATCTAAAACATAAATAAAGTCCACAAAATAAAAGAAAATCCAACTAGATTTATTTATTTTTTACAAAGACAGAGAACTAAGAAAAATGAGAAATGCTGCTTTTACGCTAAATCTTTTTTCAATTGTGCTGTTCCAACAATTTTGGGAAGAAAATAAGAAGAAATTTTGGATTGTATGAGAGGAAATACTCAAGATTCGGCTCTGATACCAAATTTGATTCAGCACCATTAGAAAAATTAATGAAGAAAGAGAGAATCAATGAATCAGAAAGAAGAAATAAGGGGAAGAAGAAGAGAATATGGGAAGAAGAAGAACGGGGGAAGAGGGAGGATTTCGCCACAAGCCACCAAAATATTATTCATTCATCAACTACTGAAATTACATCGCAATTAGGTTTAAATAGTAAAGACGAAAACCCTAACTAGAATGAACTTGGGCCAATGAAAGCCCAATTACATGAATAAAAATCTAAAACATAAATAAAGTCCACAAAATATAATAAAGTCCAACTAGAAATAAAATAGATGATGTCCTCATCACCTTCCCCTTCATGCGTCCCTTGGACAGATCATTACTTTGT
>NW_019230013.1:172759-174836 GCF_002742605.1 Olea europaea var. sylvestris
ATCTACAAAACAACACCAAAATCACTTGTTAGCACTTCTAAAATACTCTCCAATATAGCAAAATCATGAAATTAATGGCATAACATAATGAGTGTAAATCACTCATCAACCACCTCAGCCAAAAGATGCGCCGTATAGAGATACTATATCTAAAAAGTTTAGCGGTATGCAACAAATACCCTTAATCAGCTTTTTTAATTACTTTTATGACGTAAGATAGATGTGTTTTAGCTTATGTTAGGTGACCACATGCCTATGACAATTGAGATTGACACTTTTTGACTAGTGAGCCGTTAGATGAGGCCAAGTGTAAACACGCAGTGGACATCTCTTCTTATCTCGTGGTATAAAAAATCACACTTGTGCCTCAAGTGTGCCTCCTAAAGGTAAGATTATTCTTAAAAATGAAAAAATGAATACCATCTTTTTCCTTGCATATCATTGTCGTGATAACAATCTTGGTATATTTTCTTCAATCCGAGCACATTTTTGTCATCCATTTTCTCTACTATACCAAAAATATATCTTGTTGACCAACTTAAACGTTGGAATGCCTGCGATCATCTCCCCCACTATTGGAGCTATGTCATGTGCATCAGCACTTTGTCTAAGTGTGCGTAACTTACACGCGGATGGGGGTGGAGTTGGTATTTGTTGGTCATGTGTGTATCTGGATTTTAAGGTCCAACAAATTGTTGCCGTCTGTAGGAACCATACTTTAAAAGCCTACCAAAAAACCTATATTCTTCCCCTTTAAAAGAGTTTTGTTGAAGAAAGAATAAGTGGAACTGTGGAAGTTTTGAAGAGAACGGAGAAGATTTTCATTTTTTTTTCAGTCATTTGATCTTTGGAAAAGCAAAAGGACTGTGTTAAAAAGTGGTTCTCAAAGAAAAGTTTAGTAGGAAAAAGTTACTTTCTACTCCCTTGAAGAAAAGGCGTACGTTATTGAAAAAAAGAATTAAAATTTATATCCTTTGAAGAAAAGGAAATATATTTCTGAAAATATTTTTTGATCTAAGAAAATGAGTGGAAGGGAAGGACATGATTCTAATTTGTGAAGAGTGCTGACAGAAATCTCCAAAAATGCCGTGGCAGGCGGATATGCCCAAAACCACCAGCCACCAATAAGGTGGCAGAGGCGTTGCTCGCCTCACTATATAGGTGTTTGCTATGTTCACTTACATGAGGAGTATAACACACCATAACTCATCCATGCAGCTCCTCCAGCAGATTCAAGCACAAGCAGGTGTGAAGATACCCCCAAATATGCCTCTGACATCTTCCAGCATCATTTCAAGGCTAATGGGGAAACCAACCAGAAGAGGAGGATGAAGTGTAAAATGATTGCTCCCAAAATCAAAGGGGAGGAAGAGACATCAACCCCATTGATAGAGACATGGAGGTTGACGTCTTGCAAAGCCATGCTCGAGGTCAACTAGCCGTAGACCCGCTTAATGCAAGGGAAGATATCTTATCTCTAGAATACGACTGAGAAAGCAAAAATCTGCAAGATCCTCCAGCAAGGTAACTTACAAATGATGGTCAATACGTATAGTCTTTTTTGCAAATCTAACAACTAGATTGGATGGAAACTGTGAAAAAGGATGAACCTACTACTGAAATGGAAGGTTGAGGAGTTAAATGTGAAGAACAAGAGTTGTAACTAGAGTCTAGAATTGCAAAAGTGACTGAAGGTTGGGAACCCTATATGCGAATTACCCTTTTGCAAATGATGGTCCAAATATAAATAATTGGTGGATTTGGTAATTATGAAACCTCACAACCTTTTGGTGGTTTCTTCGGATTGCCATGCATGATAATCTTTAGGCTAACTAAACCAGAGGGAGAAATGTGTATGATGAGAAGCAAAACTGATGCAAGTGTGACCCCTAAAATGGTCTGCTTAAGCCTAGAGATATCTCCAGAAAGGTGGGTTATGAGATGTGAGGAATAAGCTTTGTCCGTTACTAAAGGATAATTATGGTATGAAGATGGCCTTTAGAATTATGGGAAGATGGGGCCATCTGGAATTGAGATTTGCACGTGAATAGGATGCAAAGATACCATTTTCATTAAT
>NW_019230013.1:181090-185130 GCF_002742605.1 Olea europaea var. sylvestris
CCAGCCAATCTTCTGCTTCAAAGGAATCTTAACCACCCTCAAAGGTTTGGGTTGCTGTTTCTTAAATAGTTCCACGACAACAGTAGTTGTGTTCCTTGTGTCTTCTACTGCTGTCGGTGGTGGTTGCTGTGGCAGCAGCGGCGATGGTGGTGGTTGTGGTGCTGTCGCTTGGGCAAAGGTGCACATAATGGCGAGAAATTGCTGAGCAAATTTTAGGTCCACCCTATTAGATTGAGGTTGTTTGAGTTGTGGTGGCGGTTCATCTTTTTTAGTTCTACGACCTCGAGGTGCCATTGCCTTAATGAACTATTACAATGACTAAAGAAGGGAATGAAAAATAGTTTGCATTATTATTATTATTATTATTGTAAATTTGTAAAATCGGAGTTTTTTGAAAAAAGAGTTTCTTTAAGAGGATTTCTTAAAATAGTGGTTTTAAAAAAATAAAAAATAAAAAATGCGGTTTTATAGGAATTCTTGGAGTAGATTTTTTGAATCCTAAAGCTTTTTTTAGGCAGTTTAGGTCTTTTTAACAAAGTATTTCAATTTTGCAAATATGCAAATCAAGAAAATTTAAATAATACGTGGAAACTAAAGGTGCCTAAAATATGATTTATTTATTTATTTATTACTATTATTATCTTTGTTATTATTTTTTTTGGGGTAATTTCTAATTGTCATGTTCTAACTTGAAGGCTTTATAAATTCTATCACTACAATTCTCTACAATTGAAATCAAGCAATACTTTAAATATAATGTATATCACATACTTATATGCAACATATTATAATTAAATAGGTACATGCCACTTCTTAATACTTCATGTTGCTACTTGTAAACAAAAAATTCGTGATACTTTTATAATTTTCATAACAAGCCGTAATTATTCACGCCTCATAAATTGTATTATTTGCACAACATAATTACACACAACTAAAAATATTACATAAAGCCATGAGACATGAGATACCTAATTCGAGGAGTAATGATTTGGAGTATGGTATCGTAGGAAATTAAAAGAAATCGTTTAATCTCTGTTATAACTTATTTGTTTGAAATTAGTAATTAATAAATTATGAAATAATGTTTTAATGAAAATCATTGATTTGAATGTGTCATTATAGGACTAAATTTATTTTTTTCGTGTAATTATTCATTTTTTAATCGTGGTCTATAGGACTGGAAACCCGTTTTGATACCAACTGTGACAACCTAGATCTTAGACGATTCGAGTGTCACTAAAATTTAAATTAAACTTAAATAAAAAGGTTGAAATGAATAGATAAGATTTTTATAAAAATAATTACGATTCAACATTATTCATAATAAACATTTTTTATATTGAAAATACGTTTAACATAAGAAAATCTTGAAATGAATTAGCATAAATTAAATAAAATTCTATATAATTTCATGAAAATTATTTCAAATATCCCATGACGGCATTCATCTCTGCATCGACCCCCTCGAACCATTAATTTGTTGAAAAGGGAAAAAAGAACATAATTTGAGATAAAATCTTAATAAGTGTGTGGGAGTAAATTTTGTTCGTGTATATATGCATTTCATGAAAAATTTCATACTTGTATAGGGAGACACGAAAATTGGACCTAAATTAGATGGAACAATTTTTCGTGCGTAGTGTTACTATACTTTAGTTTGTCCATACAAATCTTATATATAATATGGACCATAACTTAACATAGCCATGAAGCAACATACATAGGATTACTCTTGTAATAACGTAATAACACACCTACTCTTCACTGGACAATTCAAAATGATTGAAGTGATTGTTGGAGAGAGATCATTGAGCTGCGTGTGAAGTTGTGTAGCCTTGTAACTATATTTAATATGAAAAGGACGAGAAAGGGTAAAGACGGAGAGACAAAGTGATAGAGATAGAGAGGGAGTGTGTAAATAGTTGGTGAGAGATAGTTTAGTATTGGGTTTATCTCCAATTTATATTGTAAAATTTTGGACTGTGTAAAAAAAGTAAAAGGGAAATGGTTAGATGTTAGGTATGGTCAATGGATAAATGGTGTATTGTCTTGAAAGTGGTCAAATCAATTGACTTGACTTGAAACTTGGTATAAATAATGAATGTGGTCATATTAATTATCTTTATTTTTGTGGTCAAATCAATTGCATTGGCTTAAAATGTGGTGTAAATAATGCATGTGGTCAAATAAAGCGTCTTTAATCATGACTAATTGGCATATATTTACATATACTTTACACATGATTTTCATCTTACTTCCAAATTAACTCTCCACTTAGGTTCTCAAACTATTGGTTAGTGACCAATAAGGCCATTTAGCTAGACAAATAACAAATAAGGTCACTAGACTCTAATAATGGTGCACTTTAATCCTAATTTTAAATCTAACGAGTAGTAGTAAAAGTTCGGGATGTTAAAATAGCTGATTGGGGCCCTTAGTTTATAACTCGTTTCCCGAAAATTTCATAAAAAACTCAATTTCTACTATATTATCATTGATTAGTACAATATGTCGTCCGATCATCTTGAATATATTTCATTGTTTTTCACTTAATGTTAAAGCTTATAATTGCTTATAAATTGGTAAAACTTGATTTTTATCCACACATTTCGTATGACTCATAAGTTTTACTTACTTTTTAACCATGCATTCCTTGGAACTCCAATACTTAATAAGTAATTATAAACTTTGAGAAACATGCTCTTAGACCTAATGCTTAAGCTCCATGTTTGGAAAAACATTCTTCCCATCTAGTTGATTCAAAGGCCAGTTAAAGGATACTGCTTGTCCTTAGTCTATAACTTGTTACCCGAAATTTTCATAAAAAACTCAATTTCTACTATATTATCATTGATTAGTACAATATATCATCCGATCATCTTGAATGTATTTCATTGTCTTCGTTAACTTATTGTTAAAGCTTATAATTGCTTATAAATTGGTAAAACTTGATTTTTATCCACACATTTCTTATGACCCATAACTTTTACTTACTTTTTAACCATTCATTCGTTGGAACCCCACTACTTATAAGCAATTATAAGCTTTGAGAAACATGCACTTAGTCCCAATGCTTAAGCTCCATGTTTGGAAAAACATTCTTCCCATCTAGTTGATTCAAAGGCCAGTTAAAGCAGCTTGTCCTTAGTCTATAACTTGTTACCTGAAAATTTCATAAAAAACTCAATTTCTACCATATTATCATTGATTAGTACAATATGTCGTCCGATCATCTTGAATATATTTCATTGTCTTCGCTAACTTAGTGTTAGAGCTTATAATTGCTTATAAATTGGTAAAACTTGATTTTTATTCACACATTTCGTATGACCCATAACTTTTACTTACTTTTTAACCATTCATTCCTTGGAACTCCACTACTTATAAGCCATTATAAGCTTTGAGAAACATGCACGTAGCCCTAATGCTTAAGCTCCATGTTTGGAAAAACATTCTTCCCATCTAGTTGATTCAAAGGCCAGTTAAAGGATGCTGCATTGGAAAGTAGGACCTGTATTTTGCTGATCTTAGCCTCTGGATGAAAAGTTATTTGGCAGTTGATTCCATAATTTATGTGAAATTCTTAGCACCAATCTCGTTTTATATCTCTGAATACATCCATAGCAACGAATCTTATTTTATACCTGTCAATAGATCTACCTACTTTGTACTTAACTGTGAAGAGCCACTTGCATCGACTGGATTCCCCCTTCAACAGATTCTCTAGTTTCTACATGCCATTCTTCGCAAGTGCCCTCGTCTCTTCCATCACAATCATTCTGGTTGTGTCACAAGTTTTGTGTCAGTGAGTCTGTTGGTTTCAAAGGGTTAGGGTAGAAGTAGATAGTAAAGGAAAATCCTAGAAAGAGTCTTCACAAAAAAAATTACTTCCATTTTTCCCCTGAAAATGAATTCGAAATACCAAGGGTAAGCTTCAAATACAGTGGCATGCCTCTTGTCCTGAGTATTGTACTTTGAAGCTGTACTCCCGAGGTGGAGAGCACTCCAATCACCATATTTGCTCTCTCGAGGTATTG
>NW_019230013.1:187967-222703 GCF_002742605.1 Olea europaea var. sylvestris
TAATATTAAGCAATATTTTAGTGCTAGTGGGACATTCTTGCTTGGTTTGCTGCACTTATTGCTATTGCTGGGTATCTAAACAAGTATGGTATTGTCTTCTGGTTTAGGAAAAACTGCTGTTAAGGTTGGTTATATTTTTTTTTCTCTAAACAAAGTGCATCAATTGGATAAGCAAATCAGGATTAAATTTAAAAAATAAGTTATACTAAATCACAACTAAAGCACTATTTAAGCACAGCATACGCTACCTAATTACAGCAAACAAACGAAGGCATCATATGAACGAACAAAGCCTCGGTGGAAGCCAAAACTTATGAAGTGTAACTCAGTCATTTTATCAATTCAAGACAATACACAAATTGTGAATACCTAATAAATAAGTAATCACAAGTAATTTACATGATGAATTATACAAAATCATGACTAAAACACTATCTAAGCACAGCATACCCAACAACCAAGCCTCTCGATGCCCAATTCAGTTTGGTTACTCAGTGTCAACACTCGAGATAATTTTCAATGGTTTGGCAAAAGAATAGACTATGCAAATGACGCTTTCCCATTGTTAGGAGCTCCTGTAATGTTGAGGATGGCCGTAACCATGTTGTAGATCTGCACATTCTTGAAAGATGGGCAAATTCAGGTCCAAGAGTAATAAAAATGGTCATCATGGAGAAAATTGCATTGTCATATCCATGTGATCCTCCACATTCTTGCCTTTTAGATGTCTTCTGTTCTACCTTAAGCCTATAATTGGACGAATTTAATCACTATTTGAATAATGCATTCTACTACGAAGCTCCTCCTTCTGACAAACTCTCAAACCTTCATTTATGTACTTTTGTTGGAGTCGGTTGTTTAAAAGCAACAATTGAAACATGTGGAACCAACAAAACGATGTGTACAATGAATGAAATAAAACTAAAAATGGAGGCGCCAAACTCGCATGAGCCATGTGGCCATGCAATGAATGAAATAAAACTAAAAATGGAGGCGCCAAACTCACATGAGCCATGTGGCCATGCAGTTGCAAATTAGTGGCCTGCACGAAGTTTCTCCATGCGATCACATAGACTTCTATACGGTCGCATATAGGAAATTTACTGACCGTTTGAGCGGTTTTGTACCATTTGGCTTTTGAATATTGTGGCTCTTCACAAGAATTTTTGCGCCAATTCATGCATTTGGTCAAGTTTATAAATAGTGGAGCAACATTCAAGCCAAATAATAATAGAAATACATCTTGAAATTCATTCTCATTCACATCAAAAATTATACCCCGGTTCTCTTCTCATATTCATTTTATTTATTGTGCTCTTCAAATTTTGGTGGAAAATACTTTGTGCTTTAGTATTTTTTGCAACAAGGCTTGTTAGAATCCTTCAAACCATTTGCCGAAATTCCTTTAAGCATCTCGAAAACATCGGAGAATGGGCAAGTAACATTTGAGGACAGCGATCCTGTGTTCAAGCCTACATATTTGTTCTTGGCGATTTTTCTGATTTCATTTCATCTTGTCGCCATATTTTTTTCGTCTACTCTTCATCACTTCAACATTTACAACAATCTCAAACGTTATTTTCTGCAATGGAAAGCGAGACAACGATGGCGACAATCAAACTCATCAATCAAGCCTTAGTGCGGTTAGATTGGTTCGATGGAACAAACTACACCCAATGGAAAGACAAATTGAAGTTTCTTCTCACTGCATTGAAGAGCTTCTACATCCTAGATCCGAATCTTGCACCACTATCGGAACCAACGAATGGAGAAACCGAAGCGATGAGAAATGAAAGACAAAAGCACCAAGAAGATGAGTTAATATTATGCGGTCACATTCTCAACGCATTATCGGATTGTTTGTATGACTTATATACAAATACAACTTCGGCAAAGGAAATTTGGGATGTGCTCGAAAGTTACAAAGTGGAAGAAGAAGGTACAAAAAAATTCTTAATTTCTAAGTACTTCGATTTTAAATTTGTAGAGAATATTCCCCTTTTTCCCCAAATACATGAAATGCAAGTAATTGTCAATAAATTGAAGGTGGTAAAAATTGAAATACCAGAGACCTTTCAAGTGGGGGTTATAATTGCCAAACTTTCTGGAACTTGGAAAGGATACCGGAAGAAGATAATGCATAGTTCCGAAGATTATTCTTTGGAACAACTGCAAAAATATCTTCGGATTGAGGAAGAGTCAAGAATATGTGATAAAAGTGATTCTCATGAGGGCACTTCCAAAGTAAATGCTGTAGAAAAATCCGAACCGCCAATAAAATCCAACAAAAGGAAGCTTTCGAGAAACTTTAATAAGTTCAAGAAGCTTTGTTTGTGGGAAATCTGGACACTATGCAAAAGATTGTGGACACCGAAAATACAATAACTCTGAGGGTAAAGTGAATTTCATCCAAGAAGACAAGATTGTGGCCACTGTGAGTGAAATAAATGCAATTAAGGGAAATGTTCCCAGCTAGTGGTATGATACTTGTGCCACGGTGCATGTATCATATGACAAATCTTTGTTCAAAACATACCATGAAGTGGATGGAGACCAAGAGATCCAAATGGATCGTTAATCCAAAGTAATTGGAAAAGAAAGTATAGAAATTATCTTCGCTTCTGGGAAAAAAGTTACTTTCACAAATGTTACTACATGTTCCGGATATGAATAGGAATTTAGTGAGTGGAAATCATTTGGAAAAATTGGGCATTAAAAGTGTCTTTGAGTTCGGTAAACTTGTATTATCACTTAACGAGAAATTTGTTAGAAATGTCTATTCATGTGAAGGAATGGTCAAACTTTATACTATTGACAGTGAAATAAATAAAGTTAATTTTGCTTACATGATTGATTTATTTTCTTTATGGCATGCTAGATTAGGTCACATAGGTAAAAGTACCATGAAACGCATGAGAAATTGTGATTTAATTTCATATGATGGAAATGATGCCATTAAATGCAAAATATGTGTAGAAGCAAAAATGATTAAAATGCCTTATCAAAGCGTTAAGAGGACTTCTAGCATATTATAATTAATTCATTCGATATATGTGAATTGAATGGCATGATAACAAGAGGTGAAAATAGATATTTCATAACATTTATTGATGATTGTTCAAGATATACCTATGCTTATTTGATGAAACATAAATATGAGGCTTTTGATTTGTCCAAGACTTATAAGAATGAAGTTGAAAATCACTTAAATAAAAAAATAAAGACCTTAAGAAGTGATAGAGGTAGTAAATATTTTTCTAGTCAATTTAATTTATATTGTAAATAACATGATATAATTCATCAATGTTCTGCACTTAGGATAACCAAACAAAACAGTTTGGTTTGAAAGGAAGAATAGAATCTTGGTAGAAATGATTAATGCCATGCTTATATATGCTAAGTTGTCGTTTAATTTATGGGGTGAAGTTTTATTAAGCGCATGTATAATACTTAATAGGATTCCTTCTAAACATACAAAGGTTTCTCCTTATGAATTGTGAAAAGGAAGAAAACCAAACATTGGATACTTCAAGTGTGGGGGTGTCTTGCTTACTGCAAAAACAAAAAATCCAATAGGACCAAATTGGGTCCAAGAGGCATTAAATGTGCTTTTGTTCGATGTGCTAATAATAGCAAATCTTATAGATTGCTAAACTTGGAGACCGATGCGATTATCAAATCAAGTGAAGTAGAGTTCTTTGAAGATTTGTATCATCGGATAATGAATTGAAGGAAAATATTGAAAACTTTCCTAACTCAAGTGGAACAAGTGATGAAATGTCTTCTAAAGATGTTGATGAGTCTAGTGAACCACGAAGAAGCAAGAGAACTCGAGTTGAGAAGTCTTTGGGATCGGATGAAATTGATTCTCAACTTATCTCCTTTTACTTAGTAGAAGGAAATGAGTTGAATGTTGTAAGAAAATTCCTTTTGTTCTACAAGTGGAAATCAACCCTAAAACCTATAAAGAGGCTATGGCTTCTCGTGGTAGCATTTTTGGGAAAGATGCAATTAAAGATGAAATGGATTCGATAATGTCTTATAAAACTTGTTAACTTGTCGATCTACCATCGGGATCCAAACCTATTGGATGTAAATGGGTATTTAGGAGGAAATATAATGTTGATGGCTCTCTAAATACATTCAAGGCTAGATTAGTAGCTAAAGGATATCGACAAACGGAAGGAATCAACTATTTTGACACTTATGCACTGGTAGCTAGAATAACATCGATTAGGATATTATCCACATTGGCTTCAATATATGACTTGCATGTTCATCAAATCTGTCAAGACAGCATTCTTAAATGGGGATCTCGATGAGGAGGTCTATATGGAGCAACCCAAATGGTTCATTCTACTTGAAAATGAACATAAGGTATGCAAGTTAGTAAAATCTTTATATGATTTGAAGAAGGCACTTAAGAAATGGCATGAGAAGTTTGACTTAGTTATAACATCATTTGGATTTAAACATAATAGCGTAGATAGATGTCTATATTCTAAAGTGTATGATGATTATGTGATATTTATATGTTTATATGTTGACGACATGTTGATAATGAGTAATCATATGGACGGTATAGAAAAAACAAAGAGGTTTCTATCTTTCACATTCAAAATGAAGGATCTTGACCAAGTGGACCATTTTTATGTTTCAAAGTCATAAAGACTAGTGGGGGTTATCACCTAAGTCAGTCACATTACATTGAGAATGTGATAAACAAGTTCAAACACTTGAAAATAAAAGAATATAGTACTTCGATTGACCCAAGTTCAAAACTTGTAAAGAATGATGGAAGGCGATTGCTCAATTGGAATATGCTAATGCTGTAGGAAGTCTTATGTATACAGTTTAATGCACAAGACTGGACATAGCCTACGTCATAAGTAAACTTAGCAGGTTTACTAGCAATCCGAGTAATAATCATTGGAAGGCCATTGGAAGAGTTCTTAGATACTTAAAGAAAACCAAAAACCTGGGCATGCAATATACTAAATTTTCGATGGTATTGGAAGGATTTACCGATACTAGTTGGATATCTAGCACTAGTGAGAGTAAATCCACTTCGGGTTAGGTGTTCATTCCTGGAGGAAGTGCTGTTTCTTGGAAATCAAAGAAACAAACATGCATAATACACTCGACTATGGAATCAAAATTTGTTGCTCTATCGGATACTGGGAAAGAGGTTGAGTAGCTAAAAGATCTCTTCTATGAGATGCCTTTAGGATCGAAGAATATTTCTTCAATACCTATCATGTGTGATCGTTAAGCCACATTAGCAAAAGCATTTAATGAAATATACAATGGAAAGTCTAGACATATGAATCTTAGACATGACTATATAATGAAATTAATTAAGGATGGAATAATTTTCCTAAATTATGTAAGGTCAATTGAGAATTTGACGGATCCTTTGACTAAACCTCTAAACAAAGATTTTGTAGCATCTACTTCGAGTAGGATGGGGTTGAAACTCCTTAATTAAAAAGGTTCACCAATGACACCAACCCTATCTGTCATTACTCAAAGATAATTTATGGGTTCAAAGGGTAACAACAAGTCATTCGATATGTAGATAGTTGCAGCATTATTAAAAATTTGCAATAATCCTATCCTAATTAAAATAATGTCGGTTGTTACTGAAATGAGGGATGAACTTTAAGCTCTTAATTAAGTTCAGTATTAAAACACAAGTACCTTTAAAAGTAACAAATGTACTGGAAGAACTTCACCTAAAGAATCTTCAAGGTGGTGTCACTTTCATAGAGAGTTGGAGTTTCTCTCTTAAAAGATTGTTGAAAAGGATAAGCGCAAGGCCATAAAAGCGCTAAGCGAGTTATGAGGAACTTAAGAACACGTAGTACTCGTGTGTGTGTTCTTATCGATATTGTCATATTGAATAACTGATTCAAAGTTTCACGCTACCTTTAATTTCGACCTTACTTTGTTAGAATTGCACTACAGTTAGATTTAAATCGAAAGATATCTAATCCTAATGCATGGGTATCGTATACTTAGAATATGAGACATTATTAATTTTGAACAAGTGGAGGATTGTTGGAGTCTGTTGTTCAAAAGCAACAATTGAAGCATGTGGAACCAAAAATCGGTGTGTACAATGAATGAAATAAAACCAGAAACGGAGGTGCCAAACTTGTGGTTGATGGCCACTTACTGAAAATTAGTGGCCTACATGAAGTTTCTCCATGCGACCGCATAGATTTCTTCTATACAGTTGCATAGAGGAAATTTAGTGACCCTTTGAGCAGTTTTGTACTGTTTGGCTTTTGAATATTGTGGCTCTTCACAAGAATTTTTGCGCCAATTCGTGCATTTGGTCAAGTCTATAAATAGCGGAGCAACATTCAAGCCAAATAATAATAGAAATACATCTTGAAATTCATTCTCATTCACATCAAAAATTATAACTCAGTTCTCTTCTCATATTCATTTTATTTATTGTGTTCTTCAAGTTCTGGTGGAAAATACTTTGTGCTTTAGTATTTTTTGCAACAAGGCTTGTTACAATCTTTCAAACCATTTGCAAAGATTCCTTTAAGTATCTTGAAAACATTGAAGAAGGGACAAATAACGTTTGAGGTCATTGATCCCTCCTTCGAGCCTTCATATTTGTTCTTGGTGATTTTTCTGATTTCATTTCATCTTGTTGTCATATTTCTTTTGTCTACTCTTCATCACTTCAACATTTACAACACTTTTTCTAACTTCAAACCCTTATTTATCTTAGCCACGATATCCTTTTGTTGAGAATTGGATGGTGGACGAATCGCAAACACTGGACTGTATGATTGCACACACTTCTTCGGAATCTCAATCCATTGAGCTAAATCATCTAGAAAGATTAGCTTTTTATCTCACGTACCTACCATCTTGAGAAGACGTTGATGGAGTCACTTGGTCAGACTGTTTGACAACGACCGGAGATTATGGAACGAAAAACAGGAAAAAAGGTCATTTTTGGGCTTTCAAATGTGGGAGATACACGAGTTCGTTTTTTTTAAGCCATTTCTACCACTTCTTGGAAGGTGACTAGCGGTATACTCGTCAACGAAGGGTGCTTCGGTCGGTGAAGGCGCGGGCAGGAGGCAGAGTTTGGAAATGCGGCCGAATTGATTTTTTTTCCTTGCAGCAGTTGGTTTTGTATATCTATTTGGTTTTAGCCCACTTCTGCCCTTTTTGTTTGATATTGTTTTTTTATTGTATTTTAAGTGCCACCTTAGCAAATTGAAATGCCTATTTGCCACCCTGTTTTTAGACTTGGCTGAGTAGCCTTATTGAAATATAAGTGGGGACTCCCAACATTTAACTTCTGTTTGAGCTCTATTATCTAAAAATACATTTTTTTTCTCAACTCATTTTCATCCATCTTTTCTCAATAAAATAATTTTGCATTAAAATTCAATTTTTTCCTACTTTTTAATCACATATTCTTCAAAAAATTATTATTACAAAACTCTTTTTTAAATAATAATAATAATAATAATAATAATAATAATAATAATAATAATAATAATAATAATAATAATAATTGGGGCTTAAAATAGAGCCTTAAGTTGTAGCACCACCTCTCACTTTTGAGCACGACGGTCTTTATTTACTGTTTCTGTCCAAATATGTGGAAGTGTGGATGGGATATCTAAGTTAAATGAAGATGATATCATGAAAAATTTAAAATTCATATCGATTATTACTCGTGATACTTCATCGTACTAGTTAGAGTTGCACATTATGTTGTTCAGAAATATTTTATAGGTGTTGCATAAGCTTACCGTATATGTAGGACAAAAAAATTGAAGAATCAACTAGACAAAATTGGTTTGAACCAAAAAGTTGGTATGGTTTGGTTAATTTTAATCATTAAAAACTGGAGTTAGGTTGGTTGTGGTTTAAGCAACCAACTGCCAATTAACCGATCTAACTCGTTAATACATTTTTTTTAATTTTAAAATTCATATTTTTATACTTAAAAAAAATATATAAACATAAATATAATTATTTCTCAAATAATTTGTTTACCATCTACATTTTTTTAATCAAAACGCCAAATTCCAAAAGAACAGGAAAGAAAGGAAAAGAATTGTTTATTGTAGATTTCAAATTTGGATCGTAACTTTACCTTTTATTTTGATACTAGTTTTTGACATGTGCGTTGCACGAGTTTTGTATTTATTGTATTTTTAATAGCGTCAAAATTGTAGATTTTTTACTTATAAGTAACTTCTTATATTTTACAAATATTTTTTGTCTGTATTTTTATTTGCTAATAATTTCTTACATAAAAGTGATTGTTGAAAATAAAATAGTGATAGCAAAAAATATCAACAAGCCTCCGTGATACAGAGGCTTGATCTCATGGAGAGATCGAGTCTCCATAATAAATATGGAGAGATTCCTTTGATATTTTTTTTATTTAAATGATATTTTATTTATAGATCATCTATTTAACATACAAGTTAATATTTAATTTTAAAAATTAAATATATTTAAATATTTACTCCAAATTTTTAAGTTAATATATTGTTAAGTTACAAGTAATTTTTACAACTATAAGTTTTTTTTAAAATAACTTTAAGCAATTTTTCTTTTTTTTTTTTACATATATTTATAGAATTCACACTTTTGCTCTTGAATTAACCCCCTCAATTAATTATTATTTAAACGGTTTGTAAACATTTTGATTGATATTATTTTTTTGGTCATCCAAATAGTTACTATATACCTTTTACGTACATATATAAAAATAATGTTTTTATTTATTAACAAATGAATATATATTTATTTTTCGAGAAATGTGTTTTATTATCATTTCATTTTTATCATGAAATTATTCTAATATTAATATGTTAGATTGTGCTTCAAAATTATATAATCTATCAAATATAATTTTTATAAAATAATATGTTTTTATGATTTTTTTTTTTAGTAAAGTAATAATGGAGGCTCATTCTCGAGCCTCCATAATTGTTATGGAGGCTCAAGCATGAGCCTCCATAACATATTATATTATAAAATTAATAAAAATTTAATTATTTTTTATTTTTTAGTACTATTATATTTTACCTCCCAAAAAAAAAAAAATCATAAAAACATATTACTTTATAAAAATTAATTTTAAAAATTATATTTGATAGATTATGTAATTTTGAAACACAATCTAATATATTAAGATTAGAATTATTTCATGATAAAAATGAAATGGTAATAAAAACTCATTTCTCGAAAAATAAATATATTCATTTGTTAATGTTTGGTCTTCATTTTTAAAATTTATTTTTCTTCAAACATATTTTCAATAATATATTTATGGAATTCACACTTTTGCTCTTGAATTAACCCCTTCAATAAATTATTATTTAAACGGTTCGTAAACATTTTGATTAATATTATTTTTTGGCTATCCAAATGGTTACTATATACCTTTTACGCACATATATAAAAATAATTTTTTTATTTAAACTTACTTATGCGCTCAAAAATAAACTTTCTAAAGATACATGGTTGATAGCGTGACAAAATGGTGAAAGAGATAGTGTGGAGAAATAGAAAAACATTGTTGTAGCGTGTAAAAATGGAGAAAGAGTAAACCTCTATTATTTTATGTGTTTTTAATTTAAGAATATTAAAAAGATTAAGTTAATTAAATGAAATTAAATTTTTGTACTAAGAGCCAATGAAGAAAAAAAAAGTAAAAAAATGCACGTTGGAGTTATGAAAGCTCATGCTTGAGCCTCCCATGAAGACCTCCAGAATTCTGGAGGCTCAAGCATGAGCCTTCGTAATTCTAGAGGCCTCATGTTGAGGCCTCTAGAATTACGGAGGCCTCAACATGAGCCTCCGTTTAACGGAGGCATTATGCACAATAATACCTCCGTTAAACGGAGGCTCATGCTTGAACCTCCATAACATTATTTTATTAAAAAAAGAAAATTCATAAAAATATATTACTTTATAAAAATTAATTTTAAAAATTATATTTGATAGATTATGTAATTTTAAAGCACAATCTAACATATAAAGTTTAGAATCATTTCATGATAAAAATGAAATGGTAATAAAAACTTATTTTTCAAAAAATAAATATATTCATTTGTTAACATGTTTGGTCTTCATTTTTTAAAATTTATTTTTTTCAAACATATTTTCAATCATATATTTATGGAATTCACACTTTCGCTCTTGAATTAGTGTGGAGAAATAGAGAGACATGATTGTAGCGTGTAAAAATGGAGAAAGAGTAAAGAGGGCTCTATGACATAATCCTCCACGCCGCGTAAATTGAGGAAAAACAACAAAGTCACTGTATTAAACACGTAAGATAAATGACGTCGTTGCTTTCTCTCAATAAAAAAAATGCTACAGTGAGACAAAATGAAAGAATCTACTATTTTTTCTACAGTAGTGAAACATTGTCCTTTTTTTATAGAGTAAAAATAAATATATTCATTTTTTAACATGTTTGGTCTTCATTTTTTAAAATTTATTTTTCTTCAAACATATTTTCAATCATATATTTATGAAATTCACACTTTTGCTCTTAAATTAACTCACTCAATAAATTATTATTTAAACGGTTCGTAAACATTTTGATTGATATTATTTTTTGGTCTTCCAAATGGTTATTATATACCTTTTACGCACATATATAAAAATAATATTTTTATTTAAACTTACTTATGTGCTCAAAAATAAACTTTCTAAAGATACATGGTTGATAGCGTGAGAAAATGGTGAAAGAGATAGTGTGGAGAAATAGAGAAGTATGGTTGTAGCGTGTAAAAATGGAGAAAGAGTGATCCTCCATTATTTTATTTATTTTTATTTTAAGAATATTAAAAAAATTAAGTTGATTAAATGAAATTAAATTATTGTACTAAGAGCCAATGAAGGAAAAAGAAAGTAAAAAAATGCACGTTAGAGCCTCCGTAACTTGAGCCTCCAATGGATGAGCCTCTAGAATTCTCGAGGCCTCATGTTGAGGCCTCTAGAATTATGGAGGCCTCAACATGAGCCTCCGTTTAACGGAGGCATTATGGACATTCACGGAGGCTCATGCTTGAACCTTCATAACATTACTTTATTAAAAAAAAAATTCATAAAAACATATTACTTTATAAAAATTAATTTTAAAAATTATATTTGATAGATTATGTAATTTTGAAGCACACAATCTAACATATTAAGATTAGAATTATTTCATGATAAAAATGAAATGGTAATAAAAACTTATTTTTCAAAAAATAAATATATTCATTTGTTAACATGTTTGGTTTTTATTTTCTTCAAGCGTATTTTCAATCATATATTTATGGAATTCACACTTTCGCTCTTGAATTAGTGTGGAGAAATAGAGATGCATGACTGTAGCATGTAAAAACGGAGAAAGAGTAAAGATGGCAAAGAGTAAAGATGGCTCTATAACATAATCCTCCACGCAGCGTAAATTGAGGAAAATCAACAAAGTCACTGTATCAAACACGTAAGATAAACGACGTCGTTGTTTTCTCTCAATAAAAAAAAAAAAAGCTACAGTGAGACAAAATGGAAGAATCTACTGTTCTTTCTACAGTAGTGAAACATTGTCCTTTTTTTATAGTAGTGATAATCGTCTATTGATCAATATCGGTTAAGCCCAAGTTGTTGAAAATTAGAGAAACGAAAATTTCCTATATATCTTTAAGATAAATTTCGATAGTTGAGATAATGTTTTAATTTTCTCTTTTAATTAATTATCATTGAAATTTTGAATAGTTGAGATAATATTTTAATTACATTGAAATTTTAACCCACGTATTTATATGCTTATTGGGATTTTATCTCATACCCTCTTTTATCCTCTTTCAAAGAATTAAAGGTTCATGACAATTGAGGCATGAGATGATCAGTGAAGTGAATATATATATATATATATATATATATATTATTAAATAATTTTCAAGTTTTAGAAAGCTAATTTTGGTGTTTAAGATATGATTTTAGTGGTAATAGAATATTAGGATTGAGTCGTGGCGGATCTAGGAAAAAATTCAACAAGGGCTAATACGTATAAAAAAATATTGCACATAAAAAAAAATTACTTAAATTTTTTTTTAATGGAAATTTGAGCTAAGGGGACGGGCTGTAGCACGGCCCAGCCCGTCCCTGGATCCGCCCATGGGATTGACATGGCACCATATGAGGCATTTTATGATATGTTTAAAACATTGTAATTTCAACAACCGGAACAATATTCAATACATATAACAGATGACATTTATGGCTTGTGCAATAATATAGGTTATATTATAATTAATGTATTACTGTGCATAAGAATTCGGGATAAAAATATTATCATGTCTTACTTAAAATAGTTTTGACTTACCTAGAGAGAGTTAAATAAAACAGAATTATCGATTGTCAAAGATACACAAATTCAACTAGATAAATAGGTTGAGAATTAGAAATAGAAAAGTAATATGTGGATTTGGAATTAGAAATACAAAAGTAATGTATGGAATTTCAACACTTCATTTACAGAAATAGTTTATTAGATTCTTAGTTAATAAGTAGGATAATTTGGAAATAAACAAATCAAACTTTCTGTGTTACGGTTACATAAAAATTTGATAATGAGTTAATACAATAAAATTTGAGATTTATTTGTTGCAAAACGATACTCTTTGTTTCTAAATTATTACTTGCCAACGATCTCGTATGCTTGTGGGCTATTAGCGTACATCTATGTTTGGCTCATGTTTATAAATTGTTTATAAAATTCAGGCCACTTTTTGTCAACACGTTTGAGGAACCTATAAACTGTTTCAAATTATAAATGGATAGAAATCAGTTGTAGATAAGCTTGTAGTACTTGTGGATTTATTAAAATGTATGAATATAAATTTTCTCAAGTGTCTATAAGGTGTTTATATGCATGACCAAAGATATGCTTATATGATGTACTCTTCATCGAAATTTGTAAATGGTCTAAAGATTTTGAGATAATATCGAAAGACTATTTTTCTTAGTAATCAACTTCATCTCTATCCTAATTATTAGTTTGTTATGCTCTCATTGTCATTCCTTCTCTCTATATAATATTACTTAGATCGAGAAAAAGATAGGAAGATATTGACACGGATGGACGTTGAAGCCAATGTAACAGACTGTTACTTTTCATAGTCATTGGGATGGGGAGTTATTATATTGTTAATCTCTCTATCTTCACTACTAAAATTTAAGTGCATATTTGTAGAACTGTTGTAGATAAAATCGGTGCTAGGGTTTTTGTCTTCATTTCAATCATCCCACAACCCCATCCCCTATTTAACCTCTCTATTCATCTTTTCTTGTTCGACATTATCTCTTACCAACTTAATATTTTAAATGTTAGTACTAGTATAATGGCTGCTGAGCTTCAGCTTCTGTCCTTGATTCGGCTTCAATCTCATAATAGTACAAGCTTTGGGATGTGGAACAACGACGACAACAACAACGACAACAACAACAATAACAATAATAAGGTGCACCCGACTGGTGAAAATGAAGTTGATTCATGGGAAGTTCGAGCCTTCGAGGAGGACATTACTGCCGGGAACCAAATGGGATGCACTTGGCCACCACTCTCATACACTTGCCACTTTTGTAGAAGGGAATTCCGATCCGCGCAAGCCTTAGGTGGTCATATGAATGTGCATCGACGGGATCGTGCTAGGCTTCACCAACAACTACTTATGTTTCCTTCTTCTTCTTCAAATGATTTTCCTAAATCTCCTGATTCCACAATTTTAGTCCCAAATCAAGAATTCTTACCGAATGGACTTTGCCTTTCCTATTCCATTCCTAAACTTAATGGTGTATTTGCACAAAATTTACCCTCTACTACTAATATCCTTTCTGTCTCCCCTAATCATCCTCTACCTACTGATATGCCCGGGGAGGCTGCACATAGCGTGAATCCTTTGCTACTTTGTCACGAGTACTCGAGCAAAACACAACCTTCATCCTTCATTAGCAATGACAATAATAATCAAGGTAACGAGAGCGACAGAGATTCAGCCATTGAAGAGATCGATTTAGAGCTGCGTCTAGGTCGCGGATTACCTACTCCATGACAGTCAAAAGGGAAGGTAAAAGTCGTCCATTTTCTTCTTTCTGTTCGCAGTACAAACTGCCACTATTACTACTTTCTGCTAGTTTCATTTTCTTTACTAGTTGTGTGACTAAATTTTGTTTATTTTCTACTTGGTCCACCGATTGATATTGATCCCTCTTGTGAGATAATTATGAAAAAGATGAGAAGGGAGGCCCAAGAAAGTTACTGGGGTTGAAGACAGCGATAAAGCTTGCAGTGCAATGTCATTTTCTGCAATTGATTTCTAAGAAAATGTCTGGACATAAATTTCCGTGGGTATTATTTTGTGTATATGTACACATGTATTATGGGTTCCAGTGTCCATTACTAGCTTGGAGATAGAAATATCAATGGAACAGTATTTGTACCCATTGGTCAAGTTAATTAATGTTAATATAGTTTTTATGATGGGAATGACGATTGAGTGAACGAGTCGTGATATGTCCTCTCCATTTGACTGTTCCTTAGCCGTCCACTCAATTTCTGACAAATGGATCAACGTTATTTCAAATGTATGACACTTAGAGAATCTTCAATTTAAGGTGGACTTTGCTAAAAATGTTGTTATATAATTAGACCATGCCTAAAGAGTTCATCTTCATACTTTTTCTAGACAGAGTATGTTACCATAATTTAATATTTCCCTCATGTTTCTTATTTTTTCCTCTCTTGATCGTCTATTCATTAAATGTTAATATCATAAATACATCTTTCTATTTAAAGCATTAAATGTTAAATTGATCGATTATGGTCAAAACGATCTTTATCAAGACTTTTACAATACAAATCGGACTAACAAGAAAGGCTGAGATTGAAGTTAAGCATTCAAGTCAAGTCATTTCTGACAAGAGCTTAAAAGTCAAATGTCAAGGAAATATGATAGATTAAGCGCTCTTAATTCACTTGTAAATGTGTAAACGATTCAATTTTTAGCAACGAATGATGGAAGCTCTAAGAATAGTTTTTTATGCACAAAAAGTCATTTTCATAAACACTCACATACATTATTTTTCAAAAATAAGATTTTCAAAATTAATATTTCAACTTAGATCATATTTTACAAAATCACTTACCTTGAAAAAACGGTTGAAATAGTCTTTTAAAAGCCTACATTTTCAAAATATTCAAATTGGAACTATCAAAAGAAAATTACGAGAAACAGATGTCTGGTTCTATCATGCGGATGTTTGTTTGGTACAACGGTCAATTTTTTTGACCATTTTAAATTCATATGCATAATGGCTAGTTTTTGTATGTCTGAACACAAGGACGAATGTCTGGATCCTTGTCCATTTGTACATATTATTTTGCTCCTTGAACTTTATAAATAATGTTCACACAAAACCATCAAACATGCGGGATCATTGACAAGCAATAATGTGATGAGTTGAGTTTTTGTCCTATGAGGAATAACTCTTGATTATAGAGTGCCAATTTCTACCAAATTCAATCTACATAACATAAAACTATTGGTTTTTTTTGTAATTATTCTAAACTAAACTTAGAATTCTGTAAAAGATTGTTCTTATCAAATAATGAGATATGTATATTGGATTTCAGAATTGGCCTATTGGTTTTTATTTTTACGAATGTCTGGATCCTTGTCCATTTGTACATATTATTTTGCTCCTTGAACTTTATAAATAATGTTCACACAAAACCATCAAACATGCGGGATCATTGACAAGCAATAATGTGATGAGTTGAGTTTTTGTCCTATGAGGAATAACTCTTGATTATAGAGTGCCAATTTCTACCAAATTCAATCTACATAACATAAAACTATTGGTTTTTTTTGTAATTATTCTAAACTAAACTTAGAATTCTGTAAAAGATTGTTCTTATCAAATAATGAGATATGTATATTGGATTTCAGAATTGGCCTATTGGTTTTTATTTCTAATTCCAGACTTATGTGAATTAGTGTTGTTCAAGTGTTCGTGAGAATCGATAATTCACTAATATCTAATATTCTTTTTCAAAATATATTAAACAAATCCTTAGCACGGCTTGATCCTATTCTTGGTCCGAATTCATATGCAATGCAAGCATTCAATCATACTATTATCACACATGATTGCATATGCCCTAAATATTATTTTGAATACCTAGTGTCCACATGTCAAATGTATTGTGTTCTACTTATTTTGAGTCTTCCAACACTACGAATAAACAACAAGTTATCAAATTGATAGCTATGAAATCAAATAACATAATACTCATGCACACAATTAAAATACAATAAGTCTTGAATTAGAAATATAACTCAAAAAGTTCCATCATCCATCCAATGTACAAGAGAAGTTTAGCCTAACACGATTGTGTCTAAATTACACACGAAATTAAAAAAAGAAAACACCGAATTCAAAGAATGGATGTAGAGGCTTGAGAAATCAATTTCTTGCACTTTTTCTTCGATTTACACCTTGAATCTTTAATTCCTTTTGTTGATTCTCTCTAAAGCTCTTGTTCAGCCTCACTTCAATTACAGAATATGTGATAATAATCTCCAAGTATTGGATGGTTCTTTATAGAATGGCAATAAAAGAGATATCGTTTATTAATATTTTCTATTTCCAACACTAGCTTATCATTTATCACAAATTTCTAACACCAATTTATCATATATCAAAACAATAAAATCAGTTTGTTTCATTTGCATCAATAAAAATGGTACATGAATGCATGATGCCTGAACAAAAGAATTTCAATTGAAGTCTTACAATGAGCTAACATTTAAATTAGCCACAAAAATTGCAATAGCCCCTGCACAAAATCGTATAAAATTCCAAGATTATGAAAACAAAAGATTTAAGAAGATGAATGCAAAAAATTTACCACAAGCGGCAGTGAGGCGATGTACGTCCGTAATTGGTGAAGGAGTGCGTTTGCAAGTGAGTGAACTCTGAGAATTGTCACGTCGGAGTCGAGAGTCAAGGTAGAATAGGGTTTCCACTTTCAAATTTGGGCATTTGGCTATTGGCTACCAACCACTCGTTTTCTTCTAATTCCAAATGGACTCAGGCAGTTAAAAAGGAAGAAAGAAAACGACTTAACTTAAAAAAGGCCTAAGTCCTACCCAAACATCATCTTCCACATCTTTCTTTTTCTCCCCGTCTTCTCACTGTCTTCAATTCACAAGCGGTCATTTCTAAAAGCTTAACTGCTCAGTCGCTGTACCAGTAAATTTTTACGGAGCCAGCATGCATGATCGTGCCACCTTATTGGGTGCTGGCTCTACCACTACGTACGCATGGCTTTAGCTTTTGCGACCAATTTGTTCTTGAACTTTTTCAGTCTTTTTTCTCCAATTCTACCATTATGTTGATATGTACCTCACAAACACAATACATGTAGAATTAAGCCATAATTCATCAAAATAACCAATAAATACTCTAATTTAAAGGTTTAAATAAGTATACAAAATATACTTATCAAATCCACGACCTTGAATATTTATTTGTCCTCAAACAAACTGTAGCATAACTCAAAATACAATATGTTAGATAACATGTCATTGGTTTCAGGATTGAAATTTCTACGTCAACAAAAATAATAGTTTCAAAATCACATATAAAAATCAATCTCTACTTTTTTAATGAAAGACTCGACGTGTGTGTATGAAGACTTATATAACACATTTCAAATTTATGATTGGTTCAATTCTTGACCCTCGATGGTCAAATCTTTCATTTCTTCATTCATTAGAAACACACCCCCACACTTATTATTTTCACTTATTTTCCCCAAATGTGATCATAGGTCGAATTTCAGACGATCCTAATTATCACTCTTTCGAGCTTGAATAAATGTCACTAGTAGCAAAACACTTCAAAAACTAAGGATTCTCGGATATTTTGACTACTTCAAACTCTAAGACTCAACTAGGCTAATTATCTATTATTAAAGAGCTAGTTCTTTCAAGAAAGTGTTTGGGACTTAATCAAATTATGTAGTATATATATATATTTTTCTTTTTATCAACTTTATGTGCGGACTACTCTCCATTAAACTTCCTAAATAACTCACACCAGCACAAAAAAGCATTGAAATAATTGTTTTTCTATATAACGCACAAGCAGCATGTAAAAATAATTAAAACACACAAAATCGACGATAACATCTCACCCCAAACTTAAAATGTGCATTGCCCTCAATGTAAGAAAATAAGACACTAAGTGCACAAAAAGAATGGCAATGTGAGAAAATTGAAGACTCTCAAACCGAAGGTAGTGGTTAAAATGGTATTTATGTATGAAGCCAGATGATCCGCTCGATCGCATTATCTCCTTGGCAGTATTGGTTCGAGTGTTCCTCAATGTCATGTTTCTATAAAATGAATAAAATCCAAACATTAGTAATCAAATAACATGGAATAGTGAATACCTAGCCCAAAACATCTCATAATTCAAGAAGAACAAAGGTATGAAGGGGAAAATAGGACAGGGGACTATGGCACGTCACGGTTGTGGATTGCAATCATGAAGTTACTATTTATACTTTTTTTTTTGGTATGATGACACCTCAATAAAAACAAACTCCCTATCCTATATCTAGAAAGCATATTAAATAAAAGGGTAGAAGGTTAGATTGCCTCCCAGTAAGCACTTATTTATAGTCACTAGCTTAACTTTGTTGTTTTAGTACTCAGTGTTATTTGAAAAAATGAATTTTCAGCCTTGCAACAGTTGCACTTTCAAACATCTCAGCCTCATCCTTGACCTCCAATGCTAAAAGTTATTGATCCTTTATTGCTCCAACCAGCCCACCAACGCCCTCTTGTAGCGATGACTTGCATAGTCATCCCTTTAGTTTCCATTTTTTTTTTTTTTTGCACTGCTCAAGGTAAGTTAGTTTTTTGAGTGAATGTTCATAGTAAAGCTCTACTGCATATCTTCTACCCTCAAAATCATCTTATATGGTTTAAAATCCAACAAAATACTCTAAGTAGCAAGGAATGTTCTTCTTAGGATTATTGGCATATCTTAATTCTCCCCAACATCAATAATTATGAAATCAACTGGAAAAATGAAATCTCCAACTTTGATTAGCATTCTTTAACTACTCCTCAAAGATGTTTGATCGACTTGTTAGCCAGCTGTAGAGTGATTGATATCTTTTTAGCTCTCTCAATCCTAATTTCCTGTAAATATTTAAGGGTATCAAATTAATATGTGTTTCAAAGTCAATTAAAGCATTAATGTTAAGTGAATCTCTTATAGAGCAAGATGGAATGAAACTTCCTGATCTTTTAGCTTAGGAGGGAGCTTATGCTAAAGTATTGCATTGTGCTCTTAGATAATACAACAGTCCATGTTCAGGCAATTTCTTCTTCTTCTTAATCAACATCTCTTTCAAAAAATTATAGTTAGAAATCTGTATAATGGCTTCAATGAAAGGAATATTGATTTGACGTTTCTTGAGGATATCCAAAAGCTTTGCAAACTATCTCTTTGACTTATTGTTCTGTTGCCTTTGAGGAAATGAGACTAGAGGTGTAAATGTACTGATAGGAACTGTTGCCTTAATCTGTGGACTATTTGAATGCTCTTGTAGATTCAACTCTATTTAGTCTTCAAAAAACTCCACACGTTCCTCGTATATGTTTGTACCCAATTGCTCTCAATCTCTTTCATTCTTGTGCTAATCTCTAGTAGTTGAACTCCATCTTACTTGTGATGGCCTGGACATGTTCCCTTTTTTGAAGCCTTTGCACTCTTTGAGGAAATGGAATGTGTGCACATAAGCTCAGACAAGGGTAGCGGAATTGAATAATGTTAGCTCAACAGTTGCATAATTCACCACTTCAACTACTAATACATGCCATTCTTTTCAGTGTAACTTGGTAGGGCACCCTATGTTTTGTTGGACAAAGTAGTTGCTATCTACCTCACACGATTTTCCAAATTTTTTATAGAGGCTTGCTTAGTTTGGAATGCAGTAACAGCCTTTTGTAATATAGTTGACAAGTAGATCCTTTAAAGATAACATTTTCTTCTTTTGTTAGTTCTGATGGTGGGTTGCCTTGAACTTGATTTTCGAGACCTATATTATTAGCCCATGAGAAGTTAGGATGGTCTCTCCAATCCAGATTATACGTGTTGCAATATGGGCTATTCTAGTGCCTTTGTAAATTATATGTATGCATAGTTGACTTCTGTAGGCTGAGCTGTTTAAGTGAAAGCTAAAGGACAACTTGCGGTAGTATGATATGTCCGCAACCTACATAAATTGGTGTCGACTAGTGTACAATATTCATAGACTGAATCAAACTGTCTGCCTTCTTTGTTACCACTTCAATCTATGCTGCTAGTACTGTCATTGTATCAATATTATAAATACTAACATATTTCTTAGGAAAGTCCTTGTCGGTCGATCAAATAGCGTGATTTTCATCAATCCTCTAAAACAGCTCATGGACATCATCAATGTCCATCTTTATCACTGAACTACCTGCTAAATCATATGCCATATTGCGATCTTCCAGGCATAGTCGACAGTAAAAGACAAATACATGCGCTTGCTTAGGAATGTTAAGATTTGAACGCTTCCTAAACAAGTCCTTGAACCTTTCCCACGCCCTTGGTAGCCCTCAAGGTCTTTCTGTTTGAAGTGTGGGCTTTATTTTGAATTTGATGGACTCAAAATGGAACTTTATAGTATATTTTTGTACAATATCATTCCACGACATGATACTTCCAGTAAGTAATGATTGAAGCCATTCTCTTGCACCATCCTTTAAGGTGTGAGGGAATAAATGAATTCAAAAGGTATCTGCTGACATTCCCCCATGGCTAATGATTTTACTCAACATAAAAAGCTCGTATACACTAATATGAGTTCTCTATAGCTTTCCTTAAGAACATGATGTCTTGATGATTTTGGAAGAGGTTGATGACATCTGGTCAGAGATAAAAGTTATCTTGTCCAAATAGTTGATACACAATGGTAAGTTGAGCAAGCACAGGTAGTAGATTCACGCATTCTCCAATTAATATAGGGCCTTAGTTGACAACAATCCTCTACTGAATTGCTTGAGGCAATTGAAGTGTATCCTGAAACTAATTCTAGTTTGGTTTTGATACTCAGCCATTTTTCTTGATATTTTCTATTTTTTCTATTTTGTTTGAAGATTTTTTGATCTCATGATCTAATGAAGCAAAACAATCTCATCAGAATCTTGTATAAATTGGTGGTTACTTGAGAAGAAGAAAAAAAATACAGGAAAATTCAAGTAGAGTGATGAGTAGCCTAAAGCAAAAGAAAATCGGATCTAATATAAGCTAATAAACTATAATTAAAGAAAATAATTCACGTATTGAACGTGTACAAGCAGTTGATTCACGTGTTCTCCAATTAATATAGGGCTTTCATTGACAACAACCCTATACTGAATTGCTTGAGGCAATTGAAGTGCACTGTGAACCTGATTTTAGTTTTGATTTTGATACTCAATCATTTTTCCTTGAAATTTTATGTTTTTTCTGCTTTGTTTGAAGTTTCTTTGATCCCATGATCCAATGGAGCAAAACAATATCTTCAAAATCTTGTATAAGCTGGTGGTTGCCTGAGAAGAACAGAAAAAAAAAAAAAAAAAACACAGGAAAATTCATGTAGAGTGATGAGTAGCCTAAAACAAAAGAAAATCAATTCTAATATATGCTAATAAACTATAATTAAAGAAAATTATTCATTTATTGAACGGGTACAGACAGTAGATTCACGTATTCTCCAATTAATATAGGGCCTTCATTAATAACAACCCTCTATGGAGCAAAACAATCTCTTCAGAATCTTGGATAAACTGGTGGTTGCTAGAGAAGAAAAAAAATATCTCGAAGGCTTTACAAGATCTTGGAGGGTAAGAGGCTAGAAGGGCCAAATGCAAAATGGACAAAGTTGGAAGCAAAGACAATTAGTACCATCAAATTAGCTCTTGTTTACAATGTAAAGTATATTGTAGAGGAAGTTCGATCAGGTTCATGTGGGAACTCTATAAAGTATACGAAGTTAATTGTAATTATTTTTAAAGTTTTGGGCTTAGTTGCAATTACTATAAAGTTTTGGACTTAATTGTAATTGCTGTGAAACTTAATTATAATTCTAATTGAAGTTCAAGACTAGACATGTTATAAAATATAAACAAATTGGATTTGAAATTTAATTAAAACTCATACATGGATTTTGATTATGTCTATTTTGTTGTAAATAACATATGATTATTAGTGATTAATAATTATGTCCTTGCAACCATAGTTTTTATTATCATTATATCCCTAATTCTTTCTTTTAAATATGAGACTTTAGTTCTCAGTATACTACACACAACTCTATTGAATTCTCCAGTTTTTTTTTCTTTCCTCTCTAATTTATAGCATGTTATCAGCACGAAATTCCAACCAATCGAGTTTGTATATTTTATTTTTCTTTCTGCTTATAAATCTCTAGCCAGTTGAGAGAGATATTTTTTTTTAATCCAATCGAAGAAAGACAATAAGTTCAACCAATTGAGATTACAGAGAAACTCTTTGTTTTTTGCTCCGAAAATAAAAAATAAAAAAAATAAAAAATAGTATCTCTTAAGGTTAAGTTGCATAACAAAGCAGTATGGTTATTAGATCTACTTATATTGATTTGACCATATCAATTTATGATGCATAAATATTTTTTGAATGTAATTTTTTTCCTTTCAACTTTCTAATACAATATTCCAGAACAATATGGTATATTATTCTTGAAACAAAACAATATAAATCCATATTCAAGAAGGATACTTTAGTATTCCTTGAAAATGAATATTATATTTACATTGTTTTGTTACTTTTGAAGAAACAAAATTTATACATATAATGTTTAAAATAATATTATATTATTACTCTTAAAAATGTATAATATTTTTTCATGTCATATTCTTGAATATAATTTGTTTCTAATTGTGCTTTCCTAAAGAAATATAGTATAATTCTATTAATATTCTCGAAGAGTATCATGGATATTTTGAGAAAAAATTATATCATGCTAAAATTCAAGTGAAATATTACTTGTCCTAGAAGGACATCATATTATAATTTCAATATTTCAGAAAAAATATTAACATATTGCTCCAAAAGAAGCATACTTTTATATTACATTAATATATGATGAGATCCATGGTATAGGAGCTAGCGAGGACAAGAACCCGTTGATTGTGAAAGAAGGACCAATGATTAGGTCATGAGCAAAGAATGTCAAAAAAGCCATGGGATTAGTTGTTCAAGCTACAGTGGGTGAAATATCGATTACAACAAGCAAAATGATAAGTTTCAAATTGAGTATGGAAGGAAAAAAAATGGATTAACTTGGTTCAAGCAAGAGATAGAGGAGTTAAGGAGATCAACGATGCGACCACATAGTTTACCAAGGCATGCAACTGCATGCCTTTATACCGAGAGCAAAAGTAATTTTTTTTTGAAGAACTCTACAACCGTATGCTCCAACACTATGTGGCAGCATAGCACAAATCCGATAGTGAATTATTCAGATTTGGAAAGAATCCTAGTTTTGTTAAAAATCTAGTTTTATGGTAATTCTTGATATTTAGACTATTGATTCCATTTTTAATTAGGTTTTTATGAGTTCTCTACAAATAGAACTCATTCTCTTCATTGTAAAACCCACAATTTTGAGTGATATTATAGCTTTCAACTCATTCTTTATTGAATTAATTTTTGAACTTATCAAGAATTAAATTCTTGTGGCTTCCATCAATTCAAGTAAATTTTGTGATCATGGGATCAAGATATTGTTTATGATTGTCTAAATTATTGGATCCAATAATTTATTGGGTTGTGCTTTTTAAATGTTGATTCTTGGCTTTCTTGGGTTCCGTAGCTTTTTAAATGTTATTTGATTCTGTCATGGGTTTCGTAGCTACAATTGCTATGTGGATTCGTATCAATTCATATAAGAGTTTTGGCTCCAAAAATCAAGGAAATATCTTTTATTCCTTTTGTTGTTTTGTTTGAGTCCTCATCTTCGTTCTTTGTATTCTTCATATTTTGAGTCATTGAATCCAATTAAATTACCAAAAAATTCAAAAGTTGTTTGTGTGCTAAATTAGGGCCTAAATCACTTCCTTTTCCAATTTTTGAACTCTTTGTTGAATTCTTGTGCATTTAGAAAAAATAAAAAAATAATTCCAAAAATTGCAGAAAAATATAACAATTACGAAAAAAGAGTCTGAAGTCAAAAGTAATAGTGAAGATGATTACGATGACATGTTGGAATTGGAGGATGCTAGTGATGGTGAGAAAGTGGAGTATAGAGTGAGCAAGCTATTGGTTATAAGGTAAGCTCTTAGTGCTCACATCCAAATGGATGACTTGGAGCAATAAAGGAAGAACAAGGTCTGTAGTATGATTATTGATGGGGCAGTTGTAGCAATTTTGCTAGCATTACACTTGAGAAATTGGGCTAACCATGCTAAAACATTCTAGGCCTTACAAATTGCAATGGTTGAATGAATGTGGAGAGTTTAGAGTGAATAGGCGAGTGTTGGTGAGTTTCTCGATTGGAAGGTATTATGATGAAGTGATGCATGATGTAATTCCTATGCACACTGGGCATATTTTGTTTGGGAAGTCATGGTAATATGATAGGAAATGATGATGCATGATGGATACAAAAATAGGTACAGTTTTACTAGAAATGGGAAATCTATTACTCGCCATTGACACGACAACAAGTTTATGAAGATCAAATTAAATGGAAAAGTGAGGAAGATAAAAGAATGAGAGAAAAAGAGAAAGATTGATCTTTCCCAACAAGAGAGCAAGACAGAAAATAGAGAAATGGCTAATCATGAGAAAAAAGAGTAGTGCTACAAGAGAGAAGAAAAAGAGTCTCTGGGAGGAGAGAAAAGTCGAGAATGAATTTCTTTGCAAAAAGGAATGAGTTGAAGATGGCAGTAGTTGAGAATCGACCTATGATCTTGTTGGTTTATAAATAATCACTCTTCAATCTTGAGGGATTCAAAACACCTCTCCCTAGTTTGGCTATTTCTTTATTGTAGGAATTCGAAGACTTGTTTCTGGAGGATATGCCTAGTGGGTTACCACTCATTTGAAGCATTGAACATCAAATTGATTTCGAACCTGGAGTTGTCATTCCAAACAGACAAGTTTATCGGAGTAATTTCGAGGAGACCAAGGAACTTCAAAGGTATGCGGAAGAATTGATGAGAAAAGGGTATGTAAGGAAAAGTATGTGCCATGCCAGTGCTAATTGTATCGAAGATAGATGGAACCTAGAAGATGTGTGTAGACTGACGAGCAATCAACAACATAATGGTAAAAATATTTTCCTACTTAACTTAGATAATAAGCTAGATGAATTACATGGATCATGCATGTTTAGTAAAATAGATCTTAAAAGTGGATATCATCAAATTAGGATGGAGAGGGAAATCAGTGGAAAACTGCTTTTAAGACTACATATGGTAAATATGAGTGGTTAGTCATGTCATTTAAACTTACTAATGCATCCAGAACATTTATGAGATTAATGAATCATGTCTTGCGTGCATTTATAGGTAAATTTGTTGTAGTGTTCTTTGATGATTCTTGTATCTAGTAAGGATTTAAATGAGCATATAAGACATTTAAAATATGTGCTTGTGATCTTAAGATAAAAACAACTTTATGTTAACTTTAGAAAGTGTACATTTTCCATGAAAAAAGTTGTTTTCCTTGGTTATAATGTTAGTATAAAGGGTATTGGAGTAGATGAGAAGAAAATCAAGGCCATCAAGGAGTGGCCAACATCTAAAAGCATAACTGAGGTAGGAAGCTTTCACAATTTAGCTATCTTCTATAGGTGTTTAGTTAAAGACTTTAGTGCAATTGCCACACCACTCACGAAGATTGCAAAGAAAAGTGTAAGAATTCATTGGGACGATGAACAAGAACATGCTTTTAACACTATTAAGGATAGGTCGTGTATTGCACCGATTTTATCTTTACCTAACTTTAACATTATATTTAATATTGAATGTGATGCCTCGAGAATAGGTATTGAAGCTATTTTTGATGTAGGAATGAAGACCAATATCTTGCTTTAGTGTATAGCTAAGTGGAGCAGCTCTCAACTGTCTTTCATATGACAAGAAATTGTATGCACTTGTTCGAGTTTTGGAGACATGTTGTAAAAGTACAAATTTATGGACTTCGATGTAAAATATTATATTATTACTCTTGTAAGAATATAAATTTAGAATCGGTACTTTAGAAGAATTTTAGATTGTTTTCTCATTATTTCAAAAAGAATTATTTTTGTTGCTCATAAAAAAGTACAAATTATGATGTCACAATATTCTAAAAAAATTATATTATTGTTCCTGAATAGCATAATATTTAATTCTCCAATAATATCATTTTGTGCTCTCGACGTAGCACAAAGCTCAATAAATATCATAAAAAATTGAAAAGTATTTTTTTTCTTGTGTCTCATACACAAATATGTTGTTTAACTTTCTTTTCCAAGTTAAGTTTTAATCATTTTAATGATAAGTAATTGCAAATAGTCAATTCATAACCTTCAAGGAAAAAAAAGGCTTTGATTGTGGGCAATTTCTATCATTTATCAAGTATTGATTGTAATTATTTTTTTATTAAATTATTATACTCGGTGCAAATGTCATGAATGAGTCACTGTGTATACTTTTGAATGCATTCATAAGAAAATAAAATAAATTATATATTTGGAACTCATGATCATAGAATTTACTTAAGAAAGCACCAAAAAAAGGAAGGTGATCACAATTGTTGATCAGAGGGCATATATTCATCCTACTAAATTTGTTACGATAATTTTTTTGGCCCACTCGAAATCCTACCAATTTCATGTATTATATAAATGTGTCATACGAGACTCTGTGTGCGCGCGCGTGCGTCACGACTATATTTATAAGTTTGTCATTCAATATTTCTAACACAATAATTAAATATTTTTGTTCAGAGTAACTTAGTTATGTCAATTTTCTGCATCTTTGAGAATATGAAATCTGAATTTGTGGTAAATTTATGTCTTAAATTTTGTATTGATAAATTCATATTTTTGATTCACGATTTGTAAGAGAAAATTAAAGTCAAAGTTCTAAATCAAAATTATTTAGTTTGAATGTTAAAAGCGCGTTATTTGTATTATTGAATTTTGCTCAAAATTGAAATTTTAAGTTTAATTATTAAAATTTAGATGTGATTCATTTAAATATCTAAATTCCTATGAATTATTTGATATCATTGATTTAAATATCAATTGTCGGTTATGGTCAATTCTTAATAGATATCGTGAACATACTATACGGATTTTGTTAATTGTTAATTTGTGTTACAACAATAGAAATTATTTTGATTTTTTCAGTTGAAAAAATGACAATAGAGCATTTTTTTAATCATTTTTAGTGCATAACATACGTCGGCTATCCAATAAACTGGTCACAACTCCCTCAAGGAGAAAGACAAAAATGATAGTGATTATACTAATACAAATCAGGTTCTATAAATTTTTGAATGAAAGCTCCACAAGAGCTAATTTTATGTTATATGTAGAGATAAATTTAACTATTGATAGTATTTTGTTCTCTATTAAATTGGAAAAATGAAGATATTAAGGTTTTAAAAAATGTATCATTAATTGATACTATACATTAGTACAAATGAGTAAGGTATCGAACTAGAAGTTAAAGTTCTTATATCTCATTGTTTGACATGTTGAGTTAAACCACAACTGATCAATAATGATGCGAAATGAGAATTCAAATGTATATTTATTGAAAAACTAGAAGATTCTTCAATTCAAATAATTCCTATATGATTTTTTTATTAAAAATTTATCATTGATCATCACTACTTAAATAGAGATTGAATTCCTTATATTTCTAAAAATTAATTAGGATGATATATAGGTCCTCGTCACCCTCCACGTTGATCATCTACATATTAGTTGTATTTAATGGATTTGACACATTTACTAGATGATTCCATGGTGTTCGCAGCCTCAAGTTTGCGAATTACTTCTCAAAAATTTGCGAAGTTTTCAGATTATACAATTAAGACGATGTTTCTTATTAATGTTAATGAGCCTGAATTTCAACCTTTTAGTAAGTGTTAGTTGGGATGACAATAAATGGTTTAACATAATTGATTGTTAAGTGCCTTCATTTAATTTCTTAAACATTACTATTGAGAACAAAGTACTTTTCATTTTTATTTAGGGAATGCTATTACACATCATCCACCATAAAAGTTATCCTTGTTATAATTGACTTATAGTTAGAGCTAACTTGTTTTCATCTAATTATTTGATAGTATAATATATGTACAATTAATCCACCACATTGCACTAAGATGAAAGTAAAACGATGGAGAGAATAGATGCGTAGTTTGAACTCTTATCCCAAATGAGTGGTATTCATAACGCAATTTGTTATTTGTCAATTTAATTGGAAAATTATCTCGGCGTTGGGGGAAAGAATTAAGAAGTTGAAAATAATGTATAGATGCATCATTATCTAAATTTTTGCAAAAGATAATTCGAACTAAAAGTTCGAAAGACAATTCATTTAGATAAATTTATTAACCAAAGAGATAAACAATTAATTAATATTTATATGATAACTTTATGACACGTCTAAAACGTGATGACAATCGATTCTAATACAAAAATTTCCAAACAAAAACGGAGCAGTTAGCAAAAGATTGTCTCATCAAAGAGGCATATATTCTTGATGAGTATTTAGACATAACAAATTATAAAAATGAAGAAGAGATTTAGTGTTTGATAGTTGAAAATTGAGATATTTCTTTGAGTTATGTCATTATGTAATAAGAGTGTAAAATATAATATTTCATCCTCTTAACTATTGCATTGGTGTGATTATTTGATCCCAAAATGCACTCATTATACTTATGCTTTGATTTAGGTTGCATTTTGGTAGAAAAGGTGAAATCTAGAAGAAAAGAAACAAAAATGGACCAAAATGGAAGAAAGTGAAAGTTTAGGGATCAAATTGCAAATAATCTAAGATGAGACGGGCGATGGAATGATGATTCGAGAAAGTTAGGAGTCCATTAGGTGCAATTAGAAGTCAAAAGAAGTTAAACATAACCATAACATATCACAAATTAAATCCCAACTGCATAAAGATTTTCCAAATTTTCAATCGGAGATTTAAGTCAACTTTTGACCCTGTAAACATCAAAATTTGGAAAATTCTATTCCAGCAAAATTGTATCCCTCTGTGTTAGTTTCCAAAGCACTTTGAATTACCTTAATTGGACATCGGAAGAGAAAGTTATGATCAAAATACTGAAAGTAATCGTACAAAATATTCAAGCCGAAAATTTAGTTTTCTTATTCGGTGCAACCTCTTTTGGAAACAACTTGGCACACGGTTTTAAGCCCTAGACTAGACAGAGAACACCTCTCTTCATCCTCACATCAATTTTCTTTGGTTTTTGGCTCAAGAGTTCCATGAAGAATTAAAACCCTTGGTGAAGCTTGGAAGGAACTCATTGGATTTGGGAAAATCACATCAATTGCTCATATAATTTGGTATTTTATTGTCAAACAATTCTAGATTTTAGACTTTCTCCTTATGAAGTGATTTTGAAATTGATTTAATTTTATTAGATCTTTCATAAATTCAATCATGTTTTTTCTATTGTTTGATCAAAATATTTATTGAGTTGCAATTTCATCCATGCTATTGGTGGGTTATTTATGATCTTATGCTTGAAGTATATTGTTACTTTTGATCTTACTCTAATAACAATTGTGGGAAAGTGTTAGAAAGTCTAAATCTTAGAATTACAATTGGAATTAAAGTGATCTTTATTGTTAAATCTTCCGATTCGAGAGTTGAGAAGAAAACCTCTAATTGAGCAATAATACATGAATTGTTATTGTTGATCGATCCAACCCAATTGAGGGAATTTCAATGCTTCACTAATCTTGCATATTGATAACTAAATCTCATTCCAATTGGCAAATTATTTTCACATAATTCACGAAATGCTTGTTTGATAAATCCTTTAAATAATTCGTCCATCTCCCTGTGGAATCGACACCCCAAAGCATGCTACAACTATCGCGTTATTCTTTAGGCGTAATCAAATTTTGCCGTTGACGGGGAGACGGTACAAATACTTGAAGGATTCTCGAGCAAAAGGGTGACTTCGTCCCTTTTTACATTCTTTTAGTTAGTTTAGTTTATTTTCTTAATTATTTCGTTATTTCTCATTTAGTTTCATTTTTTTTTTGTGTTTTTATGAACAGGCTTCGAGACGAGCAAAGAAGATTTATTGCGAGGCCTCAACTAGTGTTTGAATCTCTTCTTAACCTTCTCTTTGATACTGAATCTATTGCCATGAACACCACATCACTTAACACAATGTCTAATAGTGAGCATGGTAATGCGCCCTATAGGACCTTGCATGATTACCCTAACCCCACACACACATCTACACCGTCATACGTCATGCTTCCACCTAACATACCACGTATGGATCTAAAATCGAGAATGATTCAACTTTTTCCCAATTTTCATGGTCTTGAAAGTGAAAATCCATACGTGCGTATTAGGGAGTTTGAGGAGGTGGTAGCAACCTTCCACAGTCGACATGGTACATTGGATGCAGTCAAGCTAAATTTTTCCCATTTTCACTCAAGGAATGAGCAAAAAGTTAGTTGTACTCACTGCGACCACGTTCGATTGGGACTTGGATTAAAATGACCCAAGCATTCTTTGGCAAATACTTTCCCCATCATAAACAAATGCTTTAAAAAAACAAATTTCTTCTTTTGTCCAAAAGGAAAACAAAACTTTATATCAAGCATGAGAAAGATACAAAGAATTACAAGCCCTTTGCCCCCACCACGATTATGAAAGTTGGCGTGTTGTGAGTTACTTTTATGAGGTATTATTACCTAGGGAGCGCCAGTTTGTGGAAATGATGTGTAATTGTGAATTCCTACAAAAAGATCCAGATGGGGCTATAGAGTACTTAGATAACTTAGTCGAGAAAGCCCATACCTGAACTGGACCTAGTGCCACTGAGAGTACTAATAGGTCACGACCTACCGGAAACACCACTAGCACAGGCATTTATCATCTTAGGGAGGAGGATGACCTTAGACTTGGTATATGCCCTCACTAAAGAACTCAAATCTTATGTGCTAGGGACTCAAAGCCTACACAGAATGCATCCCATGTTAAATCTTTAGGACCCTGTCTTGTTTGTGGTAGAACTGACCATCCAGCTCAAGGGTGCACTACCTACGCTGAGATAAGGGAAGTTTATGAGGAACACTGCAATGCCTTAGGCACATACCAAAAGTCTTATTCTCTCTTTTTTGAAACATACAATCTGGGATGGTGGAATCGCCCCAATCTCAACTGGAAATCTGAAGGCCAACCAAATAAAGCTCACATTGCACCTCCATATCGGCCCACGTCCTATAGGAACTCTTTAAAGGACACTCTACATGTATTTATAGAGGCACCGAGTAAGACTAATCAAAAGTTTGAGACTATGATCACCAAAATTGTTGAAGAAAATAAGGAAATAAAATCTCATATGTCCTAACTAATTAATGTCTTAGCTGTAGGAGAGTGGAAAAAATTCCCAGTGCAAACTCAATCGAACCCTAAGGGGCAACACATGGCACAAACTTCAAGGTCAAGAGAAAGCAATCTTAAAGAAGTAAATGTCATAACCACTATGTCTGGTTAGGTCATAGAACCAATTCTCAAACCTAAGGAAAATGAAAAGGCCCCTAACAATTCAGAAGAAAAGTACCCCTAGTGAGGAGGTAGTGAAAAATCCATCTAGAGTGTCTTTTCCTCAAGCTATCAAGTCTACCTCAAAATCTATCGGCAAACATAGTGAAATCCTAGAGCATCTAAAGCAAGTAATAATCAATCTACCTTTCCTACATGTGATCTCCCAAGTTTCCACATATGCTAAAGTCCTAAAAGACTTTTACATTGTGAAGAGAAATCACAATGTTAAGAAAACTGCTTTCTTGATTGAACATGTGAGTGTTGTGATTGAGCAAAAGATCCCACCAGTATAAAGACCCTAGTTGTCCTATTGTCTCTTGCATCATTGGGAACCATGAGATTTCACAAGCCCTTCTTGATTTAGGGGTTAGTGTCAACATCATACCTTATGATATTTATTTGTCGTTAGGGCTAGAAGGGATGAAACCCACATCAGTAAGTTTACAATTGGCTGATCGATCCACTATTAGGCTTAAGGGAGTAGTTGAGGATGTGTTGGTACAAGTTGACAAATTTTACTACCCTGTTGACTTCTTGATTTTGGACCTAAAAGTCGATGTGAATGTTAACTCTAGAATTTCCATAATTCTTGCCACGGCTAATGCTCTTATCAGTTGCAGAAATGGTCTAATGAAACTATCATTTGGGAACATGACCCTGGACGTCAACATCTTTCACATCATGAAGCAACTTGAGGAGGATGACGAGTGTCATCAAACATTCATGATTGATGCACTTGTTCAGGATGAAGCACCTGCAATTATTGACTCCAACCTTTTAAACTCTTTTCTTTTAAATTATGAAATTCTAGCAGTGTATGATGATGGAAAATATGCTAATATTTGTGCTGCCTTTGACGATTTGTAGGATTGTGGAACATCACTGGCGATTATTTCCACTGAGCTTGGTGCAATGCATAGAATGTTGACAACGTCCTGGCTGGATGTGGGCTAAAGAAACAAACATTGGGTCGAGCCAAGGACAATAAATAAAGGCGCTACGTGGGAGGCAACGCAAGAGGAGTTCTTTTCCCTTCTTTTATCTTATTTCTGCATTTGTTAGGTTTATTTGCATCACTTGCGTTATTCACCGCATTCTAGTTTATTTTCATTTTCTACATCATCTTTTCCATTGAAGAGTTTCAGGCTTCTTATACTTCAGCTCATATGATTCACTTCGGCACTCAGGTAACATCTTTCTTTACCTTTATTTGGCAAACATGTTTTTACATTGAGGACAATGTAATGTGTAGTTGGGGGAAAAATTAACTTAAATTTTGTTGTAAATTGCATGATTTACATGGAATTTTTTTGTCTAAATTTTTCCTTATGTCTCTCTTTGCTACATGTTCATGTTCTTGAATAACAAAATATGCCACTAGGAGTTGATATTGCTCATGTGAGTCTAGATGTTGAGACACTTGTTGAATCATTTTGTGCACACAAATCTTGTGGTAAGATAGTGGTTTAACACATGTAGTAAGAGGAGTCTCTTGCTTAAGTTTTCTTATGAGAGCATTGGTCAGGATTGAGAGTCATATATACTAAAAATGGTAATAAACATTCAATGAATTTGTGAATTGGAAACTTCTTCTAAAAATAACATTACACGATATGTGGTAAGACGGTGGATTATACTTGGAAAATGATAACAGTCAATTTAGGACTGAAGTTGAGCCTTCAGACTAGTTCTTCTTTGTTCATAATTATAATCTCCTATTGGCTACTTTGAGCTGAAACACATATAATCGTTTATTTTCATGCACCTATGTTATCCATACCTCTTCACATCGGAATAAAGTCTATTAACATTCATTTTTAAAACTTTATGCTTCCAAGTGTATAGTAGGTATTGAATGTCATTTGAGAAAAAAAGCAACGAAGAAAAGTGATGAGAGTTGACAAGTGCTCACGTGAAGTGATGATTCTTAAAAGAAGAAGAAGGATAATTTCAAAAAAATAAAATAAAATAATAATAAAATAATTTGCAAAAAGTTGATGAAAAAAAAAAAAGGAAAAAGAAAGTGAATTGCTGTTGAGAATTGAAAGGTTGATGAATACCAATATGTAAAGGATTGTTATGTTGAAATACTTGTTGAGATGTCTAGCTAGATACTTGGAAGTCCTTAAATTCTTTCTGCCCTACTTTTCATGTAACCCAACTTAACCCTTTTCACATCATTTGCATTGGCTGTTTTGATCTTAAGTATGGTTGTGGTAAGAAGTGGATGAATTCTCATTTGGAAGTATGCCTATCACAATATCAATGTTTGTTTGTTGCTTATTCATAAATATTTAAGCCTCCAAGTTATGAATGTATACCCTTTCTTAGCTCCATAGAGAGAAACCCGCACTAAATATTTTGATACCCGTGAGTTATGGGGTTGAACCTTCAGCTTGAGACATACTTATTGTTGCATGTGTTAGGGTTGGTGGTAAGATAGTTATGGCTTGACACACACTCAGACATTTGTCATGTGTTTTTGATATCTTGATGATCATGTCATTGTTAAGTTCTTGTGGTGTTGAGTGTGAAAAGAACATGAACTGCGGTTAAGTTGAAACTTAATAATTTCACTTGTATCACAATCTAATCATTCATTTGCTTATTCTGTATTGAATTACTAGGGACTAGCAATAAGCAAGTTGGGGTGTGATAAGAGTGTAAAATATAATATTTTCTTCTCTTAATTATTACATTAGTGTGATTATTTGATACCAAAATGCACTCATTATACTTATGCTATGATTCAGGTTGCATTTTGGTAAACAAGGTGAAATCTAG
>NW_019230013.1:228783-235052 GCF_002742605.1 Olea europaea var. sylvestris
TGAACCACCAAACGGCGACTCCTTCATGAGCAACACAATAATAGTGTCACCTTCAATCTCTTTCTCTTATTTGAGCCACCAGACGATGTCTCCTTCATGAGTGACACAATCATATGTTTGATGCAAAACGAAAACAAATAATTCTTATAGCACTTACAAAAGTGCCAAGAGCACCCCTACCTTAAGCTTGGAGTTTGAATATCCTTTTTACATTCAATAAATAATAAAATCCAGCGTACTCTTTGCCTCTTAGAAAATTTTCAAATTTAGTCCATGGGAAAAAGAGTAAAATGATTTTATGTATAAGTATAATAGGGAGAGAATTTAGAGGTTATTGAAGATATAGGAGATTGTTAAAAGGGTGATGGCAAGTAACCAAAAAGTGAGTAAAAGCAAATGGTTAAGTGCGATGTTAATTAGGGGTATAAAATGGGGTTAAAAACGTGTAGGTTATATTCAAATGAAAGGCGCCAGTTTCTTTTCTTTGTTTTTTTGTTTTTTTTGTTTTTCTTTTATAACTATCATAATTGGTTTTTAAATGATAATTAATAATTTCATTTATCATCAAGGTTAATGGGGATAATTAGGTTTCATGAATTATATTAAACATATTCATTTCCTTCCCACCATAACCGTACATATTCCTAGAAAGTCATATTATATTATATATATAAAATATTAAAAAATAACACTATAATTTTATTAGAATAACTCGGCACGGCTAGCTCAAAATAGGAAATTTGTGGTTTAAATTTGAATTCGACGTCTTACGAAAATCTTTAGACAAGTGAGCCAACATTACTATAGTGAGCAAAACTTTAACTTGGACTATTAAGAAGTGTTGTCAAAATAAATATTTATCGTTTAAAAGAGATTTCGACACCTTATAAAAAGTTTAAAACAAGTGCACCTAACTTTACTATCGTGACCAAAACTTTAATTAAATTCTTAGATAGGGTCATAGCGACACGATAATATAACTCAAACTATTTTTGGGTTTTACAAGGAATTTTTCTTTTAAAACGAGGCACAAGATTTTTTTTATTATTTTTTTTCGGTCGCTACATATATGCAAGAAGATTTATACAAAGTCAACTCTTTGTCTTTCTTTGTAACCTTTTGCTATTAGCCTCGCTTTGTATGTAATGATGTTTCCATTCATGTCAACCTTTTCATGTGTTTTACAACCTATGGATTCTATCCCATTGAGTTAGTCGATCAAGGCATAGGAGCCTCTACTTCCTGATCAAGAATATGTATCTCAGCAGGTGTGGGATGAAACTCAGATTCATTTACTTGATCAATTATATCTGTAGACTCTTAAACTCCTTCAAATTCTATTTGACTCCCACTGTCCTCTCTTAAAATTAACCTTTTCTCTAGGAAAGCGGTATGTCGTGAGATGAAGAATTTCTTCTCAATGAGATTATAGAATTGATTTCTTTGTTTTGGATATCCCATAAATATGTATTTATTGGATTTAGTATCAAACTTATTCGTTTCAATGCACTTCACTAACCGATATAGATGGGACACGATTTAGTATGCAGCACACTACAATCAAAGCATGACCCCAAAACATTTTGGGGAGATTTGCATGGATTGTTATTAATCGCACTATATATAATAGTTTATTTCTCCTTTCAAATACACCATTATGTTGGAGTGTATTACAGTGTATGTGAAGGAGTCCATTGCAAGATGATTCTCATTCTCTTCTAAGATAATCTAAAATTTCATCTTCAAGATATCCCCACCTCGATTAGATCTTAGTGTGAGAATATTCATCTTTACCTAATTGTTTCTCTACTTCTAATTTGAATCCTTTAAACCTTTGAAGAGTTTCATGCTTGAATTTCATCAAGTATACATGACCATTTATGAAATAGTCATTAGTAATTGTGATGAAATAAGAGAAATCTCATCTGACATTAGTTAACATGTACACGTACATCACTATGTATTAGACTCAGTAATTGTGCAGATTTTTCAACTTTTCAAGTAAAATGAGATTTGTTCATTGTGTCTAACTGGCATGCTTCGCAATTGTCAAATGATTCAAAATCAGTTGGTCCCAAATATAAGATCTATGTAATTTTGAAATTGCACCCTCATTTATGTAACCAAGTCTACAATGTTAGTTATATATGTTTTCCATATTATCATTTTTATGCCTTTCAACTTCTATACTCTATAGAATACTTAATATTTAGAATATAAATATCATTTTGTAATTTATCATAACCATTAAGATCTTAACAAAGTAAATCGGAACAACAATTGCCCTTAACATCAAAATAATTCATGTCCAAATATGAAATTCAAATAATATTCTGGTAATGGTGGGTACAAAGTAACATTTCTCTAATTTTAATACTAAGCCTTTAGGCAATGATAAGAAGTAAGCTCCTATAGGCAATGCAACAACCTTTGCTCATTTTCGATGTGCAGGTCAACTTATTCCTTTTTGTAGTGGCCTACTTCTATTTAGTTTCTCTATATTTGTATAAATATAAGGTCCACATCTAGTATCTAATAATACCTAAAAAGCTAATGAAGTAGAAATAAGTCTTGCAGTCTTTCTTTCAATGACCTCTCATTCTATAATGATAACAAGTGTTATTAGATTTGGTATTGTCCTTCTTCACTTTGACCATCTTAGCCATTTTGGTTGCTTTTCTAAAACATCCTTTAGACTTCATCTTACAACCATTAGGGAAATTAATGACTAAGATTTGTCCACTATAAATTTTGATATTAGGCTTCACAGTCTTAAGCATGTTTAGCAACTCAATGAGTGTGCATTTGAGCTTATTCGGGTTAAATTCATAATAAATTGTGAATAGTCCTCTTTGACAGAGATTGTAGAACCAAGTCAATACTTAGTTCATGGTTCATGATTGAACTCAATTAAGATAACTTCTCAATGTCAATCATTTTCAGTACATGAGCACTAACTGAAGATACCTCCGTCATTTTGCACTGGCATAATTGTTAGGAAATCTCATACCTTTTCACATGTGATTGTTCACCATTCCATTCCTTGAGATGACAAATCATTATGTTAACATTTACACCCTCATGTTTCTTTTGTAACTCAGGTAACATAGCTTGCAAGCATCACATATATTGCAGTACTATCATCATCACTGTGTTATTATAGCAGCCACCTCTTCTTTAGTTGAGTCGTCAACATGTGTTTCTAAAAAGGACTGCTCAAGGACATAAATAATTTTCTAATGCTTGAGAACAATTCTCAGATTACGATGCCAATTAAGAAAATTTGGCTTGGTTGTTATATCCTGTATACCTTCAAATACACATGGTTTATCCTGATTTAGTAGATGTAAATGACTAAAAGTAAAAGAATAATATATACAATACATCGATTAATTTTACACGATCTTTTATTAAATTAATTATACTCCGACTGTTTAACTCAAATTTATGAACTTTCACATAAATTTATAGAATCCATATTTGACTCCCAGTGGGCTGAGATCTCATCTGTTATATTAAAATTTTGAGCATACTCAACAAGCTAATAAGGCATTTAGGTAGATACTATTATCAGTTGTATCATCATACAACTCTCAGGTCGTTAAGCTGACAACTTTTTGTCTTTACACATCTGTATTAGCTTAAAATGCCTCTAAAATTCACTTCATTGAGTGTACTCAACAAAAGATAAATTTTAATTAAATTAGACCCATTATTCAAAAATATCTAATATTTCATAGAATCAAATATATCCTTAATAGACCAACCTTGAGTGTATTCAGCAAGTTGAGATAGATTGAGGACTCCAATTTTTCACTATAATGATTTACGCAAATTAAAAATGACTTAATATTTTAACGATGGGTTTTGCATGCAAAGGTTTCATCGTAATAATTATACATATTTATTATACATGTAAAATGTACGATTATGAACTTTTACTATATAGTCTTTCTGAGCCATAAGAAAGACTAGTTGGTCAGTTACTATGAGGTATTGCATTGACTCATACAATGCTCTATCTATATGGTCTCTTTCTCTTCTTATTTCTTCAATTAGTCCAACTGCAATCTGTATCTTATACTAGTTGGCACGCAACTCTAATTCCACAATTATATGGCGAAACTATTTAATTAAATATCAAATTAGAGTCCAACACTAATTTCAAGATATTAGGATAAGCTTATTTAATTAAATACCAAATTGGATTCCAACTCTAATTCCAAAGTTTTAGGATGAGACAGTTAAATTAAATTCTAATTCCAATTAACAAATTAGAGTCTAACTCTAATTTCAAGATACATAGCTATGTTTTATTTAATTAAATACCTAATTAGAGTACAACTCCAATTCTAAAATTATAGGGGAAAGCTTAATTAATTAAAATCAAATTTTAAATAAATAATAATTTGGAGTCTAACTCTAATTTAATTGTCAACAATAAATTAAAGTGTTTAACCAACTAAAACTATTTGTCAAAGGTATACTTCAAACAACTATGAAGATCAATGTTGAAGAACAAAATCAATGATCAAAGAATAATACTACAAGTTTATCAAAGGTATGTGATCACATGGATTGGGAATTTATATATGCTATAGTTGAGGCATTTGGATTTGATCAGCTATGGATTGATAGGATTAGATGGTGCATATCGGAGTGTCAGTTTTCGATACTCCTAAATGGCTATCCCTGTGGTTTTTTCTCATCATCACGTGATCTCAGAGGGGGTGACCCCATTTAACCTTCCTTGTTGATTATCGCTATGTACTATTTCTCACACTTGCTCACTCAGAGATTCCAGGCCTATCCTTATATGCATTATCGGCATGGAGGTAGTAATACTCTTATCTCATACCTTTCAATTGGTAAAGATACGATCACATTCATCAACGGATAGAAGAAGTCGATCAAGAGGGTCTTCGACTATTTGGAGCGCGGTCTAATGCTACCTAGACAGGCATAAGATATTTAGATCAGGAGACATGTGTTGGATTTACGCATCAACGACAATCATATTCACTTATTTGCTGATTCCATATTTAAGAGGACCAAAAGGAGCTTTCTCTATGATGACCTTATTCAGAAAGTCAGGAGCTGAATTTCAAGCTGTGCTCTCTGATTTCTTTCCTATGGATGACGGATTAATTTGTTGAGATTTGTACTATGCTCTAGATAGATATTATCTTCGTCAGATTATGCAACTTTCCAAGGCTGAACTGAAAAAAAAATTGAAAGAATTTTTGTGTGATTTCTATAAGACTCTTAGGATTAGGCGCGTCATTTACATTGGATGAGATGGAAAGTAAATTTCAGGCTGTGCTCTCTGATTTCTTTCCTATTGATGACGGATTAATTTGTTGAGATTTGTACTATGCTCTAGATAGATATTATCTTCGTCAGATTATGCAACTTTCCAAGGCTGAACTGAAAAAAAATTGAAAGAATTTTTGTGTGATTTCTATAAGACTCTTAGGATTAGGCGCGTCATTTACATTGGATGAGATGGAAAGTGTTCGCTAAAAGTGCACGCCACAAGTGCACGGATGACGTTTAAGTAATAAAGTGGACTTTTTGATCCGAAGTGTAGATGCCTCAATGAATGTTTACTTTCAATTACACAACTTTAATTAATTTAATTCTAATGATAAAAAGAAATATACACAATTAAAATTATAATTTATAATAAGGAAATTAATTCAAAATTTACAAAATACGAAAACATAAGCAGTAAGAAATTTTGGAGGAAAACGTGGTTGAGATTAATGGTTTCGCTTATTCGTCGCCTAATCAATTTTTCCACAAGCCATTTAAAAAAATTACTCATTTACGATGTTAGACCCGATTTTTCAATTTTAGTTAATTATCTCTCTGGAGTGAAATTAACCCAAATTGATTGATTTAATCTTCTATATTTCTATGTCAAGTAAAACCAAACATTGCATTAAATATGTGTGAAAATAGCTTGATGGGTCACCCCTACACAAATTTGAGATTTCTGTTATTTGGTCTAAAATGCACAATCTTCTCTCGAATGACGTACAAATCATTAAACATAATCATTCATTAGTCACATAAATGAAAATGCAATAATAACAATAATAAAAACACATGAAAATAAGAATTTTAATATTAAAAAGAAAATATTGAAATTAATTAAAGCTATTTGATAAAAAGGAGAATATTTTACACAATACATTGCAAATTGAAAACAATAATGAAGAAAATATAAGATTGAAGATAAAACTCTTTTGGATTTGAATTCTTAA
>NW_019230013.1:235294-237450 GCF_002742605.1 Olea europaea var. sylvestris
ATAGATGTCGTTTGACCTTTGGATGTCAATGTTGTTTCGAGATTGAGATCATCAGTTGCCAATTCACATGCAGTGGCATTTCCGACCAAGTATTGCATCATTTTGGATGCATTTTTCAGGTACTTATGATGTTAGAAGAAAGCGTCAAACAAATATTCTAGAGATGGGCGCTATGCTGGACAATATGTAAGCAATGAACGTATTCGCATTCTCATTCGTCTACTGATATTTTGATTTATATAAATTGAGAGGAATGATTGAAGAACAGGGAGATCTGCAAGGTACCTAGATGTATCATCTAGCGAGTATATCGTATGATCTTTTTTCTTTACACGGGATGATTGTTTAGGGCTTTGCATTAGCGAGGGGATCTAAGTCTTTATTTCCATGACTTTTTCTCTCCCGTCACCACTTTCTTTGGTTATGCAGTGCACTTTACCAGTGGGATCTTACATAATTAACACTGATAGATGCGTTAATAATAGAGTTGTGAATGGTGGATGCATCAATAGAAGACCATAAAAGGCACCATATTAGGACATTTTTATCATCATATGGCCTATATATGATTTGGAAGTTGAGCTCAAAGCTATCTTAGATGGAATTCTACTAACCAGAGGACTCGATATTTAAGCCTTTTGGGTTGAAGCAGATTCGACCGCGACTATTCACTACATCGCCAAGGTGGAGTACCATGGACAATTCAGAGCATTCTTAGATAGATTAGGGGCCTCATATTTTTTGACAGAGAAACAATTTCCAATATATGCAAAGATAAAAACTAAGCTTCAGACTCGCTTGCTTCAGAGGGTTGGGATCGGCGTTGCTATCAAATGTATGAACAACTTGACCTACCTCGATGGATAAGGGCACTATTTCAAATTCACAGACATGGATTGCCCAGGTTTAGAGGTTTACAAACTAGTTCTTATTTGCATTACTTTCTTTGAATTGGGAGCAGTACTTCTCCATTTATTAATTTCTTTTATTTTTTGTCGTTTGTCATTATGTTGCATTCAAGATGTTAGGTTTATGTCCCCCTCCTTTAATGTATATTGGCCTATTTTTTAATATATATGTTAAGGAATCCTTAACCCCATCGACCTTCCTTGGCGGAGCCTATAAACTCACTAAGGATGTGTGGATGTCATTGCAAAAAAATAAAAATCTTGACCAAGATCTCCTTTTATAGGCAAAGAAAACATCCAACTTTGAAGTGGACAATTGACAACTTGCACTCTTTCCTGCTTGAAGACTTAGCTTATGCGACTTGATGTCACTTTTCGAATACATCTGATGCTGTGAAGGATGGTTGAAAACCTAACCACCAATAAAGATAGATTTGCAAGTACTGAGGAAAATATGAATGAAAAATTCCTTGAACCAAAGCTAGTCCTAAAATAAGGCCGCCACAGTATTGTGAACAAAAAGGTGAAAGATGAGCTTCTTTCTGCCTATTGTGAAACTACGAATAATGTCAAGGTCACCACGTTGATGATTGCACAATTGAGGCTCTCTTTTCGCAAAGCGAACTACGTTAAAAGGCTATCTTTCTACCAAAGAAGCTATACTTGAGGTGAGGTTTATCCTGCCAACAAAATTGTGTAAAAGTGAGAGTTACTCCGTCAAGGAAAAATTGGATTAAAGTCTATCTCATCAAAATCGAAAAATGTGAAGGGTGAAATTGTGGCCGGCCTTAGTTACGAATTGTCTTGACAACAAATTTAGTGTAGCTACATGAAAAAAAATGCTTGTGAATGAAAATCACAATAATGTTGTTTCGATTGTACGTTTTGTTACACCGTGGTATGATTTATATTTTATGAGTACTCTATTCCCTGGGAATAGCGGGCCAGGGGAAACAAGGAAAGGTACGCATGGTTCTTACTTCGACAGGGTACAACGTGAATTGTGGTTGCTTGCCAAAGCGAACAAACATACAAAATGATAACAAAATACGCTATTAAAATAAGTAAATAATGTAATGCAAACTCAATTAACCAAAAAGAGAAAAACAATAGAAAGTACCCAATGGAGTTGACAAAAATACATTTCTCCAAATCGAACAAAAGGCTAAAGAGGCCATTAATTGCCGTAAACGTTGGCTGGCTTAGCTATTGTAGCATCCTAACATGGTGGAATAATATTAGAATCCG
>NW_019230013.1:238010-240189 GCF_002742605.1 Olea europaea var. sylvestris
ATGTTCCATTCGGAATGAAATTTCCTAATAATATTAAAAACTGTGTTTACTGTTCTTGTATAGGTTTTTCCAAAAGCTTGAATTAATAAACTTCTTTTCAACAACTAACTCCCCAATCGAAAGTGTAGCCTCGCTAATTTCTAGCTTTTGATGGAGTAAGATCAGTTTATCTGGTGCCTAGGCACCATCTTTTATTGTGAAAAAATAATAAATTTTAATTGTTTGGAGCTCATCTTTCAACTTGGTAACTTCATAGTCTACCTGTTCAGAATAGACTCAATTATCTAACCCAGTCTGCATTAAATGTAAAGTAAATCTCTTGATATTGACAAAAAGAGCAAGTTCCGCCTTAGCATATTCCTCAATACTTTGACACATCTCCTTGTGTTTTGATTTCTCCTCCTCAACCATATCAAATTTCATAAGTATTTTGCATTCTTTTTCAAGGACCTTCATATTCAAACCGTTGACTCGGTTAATACAAGTAATAGCGTAGCCCATGACAAATGAGTATCAATTACTCTTCCTCTTTGTATGGGAAAGGTCATTAGTTAATTTCTCCCAAGACTGATTAATAGGTGAAACACGACCTGACAATCTAGGCAGTAAAAGAAGGAAAAAAGAATAAAATGCCTATATCTACCTCATCGTGCAGTGAGGACAGAGCAAAGACCTAAAATCAAGTGAGGAAGAAATTCTTGGAGACCGAGCTTTGCTCGTATCCACTTGACTATTTCCTTTTCACTTTAAACTCCGCAACACATAATGGCCTTTGAACCAAAACATCTCAATGGGGACTATGGTCGTTCGACCCTTGCGAAGGATAGGTTGGACGATCAAATCCCAAAAAGAAATATAAGTAGCCCATCCAGGTTCATAAGAGCATAAATCGTTAGGCAAAGAAATTCTCTAGTGCTTAGAAGGGTTCGCATCAAAATCAATTCGCACTATAAAGAAATTAAAAAACCCATTACTATAAAAGGGAAATTAATCAATTAAATGCCTAGAACTATAGATAAATAATTCAATACATGAACTCAATCGTGGTGGTTTGGGCACTAAGGTTGTAAAAGTTTAAATTGAAGTGATGAAGCAATTTCTCAGCTTCACGAACCTGTAAGGCAAAAACTGAGGATAAAAACTACCAGTGTGCAAAGTTCATTGAGAGTTTGACTGCGAAGTGAAAAATGTAGTTCACCTATACCGAATCACTACAATTCGACATAGAAATCCAAATGAATAGATAAAGAACGAATTAACATTTGTGGCATTACCATAAGTTTGAGGCATAACAGTAAAAGAGTTAGGATCATTGGATTGAAACCCCTAGTTATGTCGAACAAAGAAAAACACTCTTTCCAGTCAAGAAAGTCTTCAAAAAATGAGGAGAAAAGGAATAGTACCCCCCTTCGATAGTTCAATATTCCTCAATGGCATAGGATGGTAAATAGAATGGAATTTATCTGGCGAAAACTCTCCCTCTAAACCAATGGATTCGCATAACAAAAAAGACGCGACTAGTTGGACCTATCCATTCAGAAGAAGTTGGAAAGGGACTTATATTTAAGGTGGAAAGAACATCCCTAAATAGTGATAAAAGGGGACCCTGATCCCCATATCCATTAAATGTTTATGAATAGCTATAACCTCGGGGTAGGCGATCTACCATTTGAAATTGTCAAGGACTTAATAGCTCTACAATATTAGGAACATTGAAACGGATCTTAATTTCAACCAAATCATGTTCAGAGATATTGTTGAAAATTCCCGAAGCCTTAAAGATTTTCTCGCCACTCGCCTCCCTCATTACACTCCCAAACTCTAGGTCAGAAGCTCCCTACTTGGCCAAAAGTTCTGGAAGAATGCATATGCCTGAATGATTAATAGCCCTGTAAGGGATCACATCAATGTATAACACTTCAATAGAAGAGGAGTTGCTAGAATTGGAATCACAAGAAGCACTCTGAGAGTCGATTTGGGAAGACATTACATAGAAAAATTGAAAAGAAAAATGGATAAAAAGATTACGCACCCCAAAGGATGATAAAGAATATGAAATCCAAAAAATAAAAGAATTTAAGTAAAAAATGGCTAACTGAAGTAATGATAAATTTATAAGTTCTAGCAGAAGGTTTGTAGTGGTAAATTGTATCAGCAACAATCATAATCATTGAAAATG
>NW_019230013.1:245605-259271 GCF_002742605.1 Olea europaea var. sylvestris
ACAACTATTCAAAATATTAGTTACATAGGTGAATTTGGGAGAAATTCGTCATCAAAGTGTGTATAAGCATGAACAGGTGTGAATGCACATGTTCTAATTTGCAGAGAGGACGTTCGTCCCAACGCCATTGGGCGGCTCCAAGATATTAAAATTTACCTGCATGTCTAAATCGGCCTTGTCACCCGAATGCATTAGGTGACTACCGGCAACTGGCAAGCCCTTTGGGGCCTTGACTACGTTGTGTGCTATTGAGAATGTAGAAGTCCGAGAAATAAAATGAAATTATGTTATTATTTTGTGGAGATCTAACACCACGAGTCTAACCCATTTAAGAAATGAGTTAAGGAAGCTCAACCCATTTAAGATTATGAAATCCCAAGCCGTAAGTTAATTAAAAGCCCAGCAATTTAAGAAAATAAGTTAGTTAAATTTGATTACAAAGATTTAGCCCCTGCTTGATCCCCATTAAATTAAATTACATTACATTCCATTTTTCTCTTTCTTATTTTCAACCACACAATCTTCCATAAAATAATATTACACGTCAATCGAAAATTTTTTCTTCTTTTTCAACCACTCATTTTTCTAAAAAATACTATTCCCCCCATTTTCATTTTCAGATAATGGGCATCAAACAGGGGCTTAATGAATAACTGAGTTGTTACAATAGTCATATACATGGTATTTCATATAGGAACTCAAGTTCGAATCACCATATAGATATTTTATAAAGTATTCTACAAAATTATTTTTTAGTTAAAAAATCCTAATTTTGTACATTAAGAACAATTATATCAAGTTAATTGGATGAAATAATTTTTTATTATTGGGCATTGATAAAGATAGGTTACAAAACATATGGATAGTTCATTTTCCTTTATTTTTATTATGTAAATGTTTTTATAAAACTTTTTATATGAAACTTTTTTTATGGCTTAAAAACTCTTTAAATTCTTAGTTAAAGATCAAATTTAACAAATTTATCGCTAATAGAACTCTACCATTTAGTTTTTCATTAGAATTGAAGGTTACAAGATATCAAGTTAAGCTTAAGGGAATAACAAAAGTGAGAAGAAGAAAGACTTTTTACATATTTTGTTCTTTTATGTCAAAAAAAATTCAAGGTAGGTAGAGGAGCAAGTGTTATTTCATTTTCCAATTGATTTTTCATTAAAAGTTTAAATGAAATGGTACCTCCGGGTTCGGTGCTTTGACACTATTATAGTTTGAATGATCATTCTTCGACTCTTTGTGTTATGATAATACTATAGAAATCGAATTTTGCCAAAAATTCATTTACTTGTTAGGTATGAATCTATAGATTGAATTATTTAATTTGATAACAAAATGTATCGATGATATCTATGAGTTTCAAACTCATGGGTTAATTCCCTTCATACAGGTTGATCTGACTTGCTTGGGGCGTGGATGATGGTAGATGGAAATGCAACATGCCATGGAAAAGTCGGTGATTTAATATTTCTAATTCAGTTATGAAATGTTTACGTTTTCTTTTGAATAGATTTCTATGGACGTCGTATGTGGAACTATATTCTACGAACACTTTTGTTATGAATAAGTTATTTTTAAAAGTAGATATATGTTTTGGAAATTAACTTACAAAAAAAGTGTTAGCGATTTAATGTTGTTGTTTTCTTTTAAATTGCAGCTTCCGCCTTGATTTTAAAAATTCGTAACTCAATCGTTACTTGGAATTTTTAGACAAGATTAATGGCGTTTGATAGCCTCATATATTAGCTCCTGAATAAACTTAGAATCATATCAATCCGATGTCAGTAGAATTTTATGTCACTTAAAGTAAACCGCCTTGGATAGTGTTTCTATTTTTAGTTTCTGCCATTGGTTTCGAAAATTCATGACTCAATCATTACTTAGAATTTTTGGATGAAACCAATGGGATTTGATAATCTCATGGGCTAGCTACTGTATAAAGTTAAAATCATATTGTTTTGATATCTGTGGAATTTTATATGTAATTTAAAGTCAATTGCACTGGTTTACTTTCCAACCGAGTCATGGTGAGGTTTTTAAAAAATATTATAACAATACATATATTGTTGACAGAAGTCAATTTTTTTTATATATCTTATCATAAGGAGTTTCCTACTTTACATTAAAATTTTATAAACTTTCGGAGTCAATAACTATGCAAACGAATTTATTTTGGTACTTGCCATATGAGGAAAAAAGGGGAAAACGGCTTTGTTTTAGTTATTTTTATCAGGGTTTGAAAAATATTTTAACATCTCAACGGGCGCAGATTTTTGGATATGTCATAATAAAAGAAATTTACTACCTTCCCTTAAAACCTTGTGAAGTTTCGAGATTGATAACTAAGTAAATGAATTTATTTTGACAATTGCAGTTTGGGATACAATGCAAGATAGCAATATTTATTTTTATTTTCTACTTTTAATGTTCATGTCAACAATAAATACATGCATGAAAATCATTCTAAAGACATCTTTGAAATTGTTTCTTTAATATTAAATTGTATCAATTTCAAGAATATACAAACCAATGACACTACAGTTTACAACATTGCTCAATCATTTAGCATAATCCAAGACAGTGAAAAAAGGCAGCGTCGTTCGATTCATCAAATATTTGCCGCCTTCCACTCGTCTGCCTGTATATTGCCATTAATAAGCAACGGGACTCCATTACTAAACAAAGTCCATGGTCTATCCTAATATTTCCAAAATCTAATTGATTGAGATCTGAATAAGATGAAAATTCCTATATTAAACTTTGTATGCACTCATCATGTTCTTGTCATTATGCCTTATGTGTAAAAAATACCATCAACGTTTTGATTCTTACTCTCCACTTCAAAATACGCCTATATAGTTTTAAAAAAAAAAAAAAAAATGCAAACTGAAACATTTATGTGGCGCCCACAATACCTTAGGCAGACTGGTAGGCTTAGGACCATCGAAGAGATCAGAATAAGCCAGCCTGACTGACTGACTGAGTGCACATGTATATGGTGCAAAAAATGCTTTGTTTGGTCCCCCCCAACTCTCCCTTTCATTCTTCGCCTTTTCTTGTAACTTTCAAAACCTTGAATTCACTGTATACGCCTTAATAGTTTGTTCCTCTCCACTTAAATCATATTAGCCTTAAAATCGTATTTGCTTCGGAAGACGTTTAATTCTCAGATTTTTTCGTTCCTCCACTAAAGTTATATTAGCTTATGCATTTTAATCTAGTTTATATAGTGATTGTAACTGATACTTTATTCTAATTTATTAATTATAGTGCAAATATATTATAAGTTACAATTCATGCATATTAAAATTGACTTTACATTTGTGATTTTAAAATAAAATGAAATCAAAACTAGAGGAGGAAAAAAAAAAAAAAAAAACAAAAAACAAAACAAAACATAACATAACTTTTTCACAGACTACAATGTTCGATTTTAAAATTGTTCCTACCTTACTTTAGAACAATTCTCAATGTTTCCACTTTGTTACCATTTTTATTTCATTTTATCTTTTAATAGTTCTAATTTGGAGGATTTGCTGTGCAAAGAGATTTTGTATGGTGTGGTGGGGTGGGGGAAGAAGAAGATGAATAATAGGGTGGGGTGAAGAAGACAACCCATTTTTTTTAATTTTTTTCTTAATTTTGTGATTTTTTTTTCAATTTATTTAATATGGTAATTATCAAGTTACCATTTGCAATTTTTAGAAATTTTGGGAATATGGTTGCAATTAGTTTTTTGTTTTTTCCCTTTCTTTTCTTTTTGTTTTATTTGAATGGAGGGTAAAATCGTCAAAAATTGATGAAAATGACGTTCAATGCCAAGAAAGTGGAAGGTAGAGACGTTTTGTGCCAAAAAATAAAAGGTTGGGATGTTTTCCACAATACACTTGAAAGGTAGGGACGTTTTGTGCCAATTACCCTTTCTTGAAATGTTTTTTTAAATGTTTATAAAATATCACAATGATAACTGGGGACATTTTTATAAGAAGAACCAAATGGTATTAAAAAATGTCACTTTTACAAATGGTATCAAAAAATGTCACTTTTTAGGTGTGAAATATCTAAATCTTTAATGCTTGCATTTAATGCTCATTAATGGTCAAGGTGTGATGTTTTGAGTTGTGTATCAGAAACCATTGAACATATGTATAATATATTGGGAAATATGAATTGTTAAGTTTAAAAAAAAAAAAAATTTGGGGAAAATTAAATTTTAAGTTTAAAAAAAAAAAAAAAAAAAAAAAAGAAAGAAAGAAAGAAAGAAAGAAAGAAAGAATTTATTATTTTATTATTTTTTTTTTGTATGAATGTGTAAACCATTTTTATAAAAAAAAAGTAATAATAACAATAAATAAAATAAAAAAATCCTAATTTTCTTCACATGTTCTCCATTCCAACAACAAGAAGAAATTATTAGTGGATTCATCTTCCATTTTGAGAGGTCAACATTTACAAATTGTTTATGTTTTTACCTTATAACTTACTATTTTTTGAATTTTTAAACACAAGATGGCCATACGTATTTGAAATTTTCCAAATTATTATTCATTAATTCAATTTGGTTCTTGAAATCTTCTTGAATAAAGATATCAACACTTAATGTTATGAAGAATGTCTTTCAATCAAACCCATTAAATGTTTCCCGTTAGCTTCGACTGTTAAACTGTCGAAACAAACTATTGAATTCAACATTTTCAAAATGTCGGGATACACATTTCAACTGTCATTTTCACCTGTTCGCTATTTTTTGGATTCAAATATTTGAATACAAAGCACATAAATAGGAACGACGTTCAAAGGTTGAAGTTGTATTTTGTATCACAGAATAATGGCGATATACATTTTATATTATGCCCCCGTTTGGCTCCCATTTTTGGTAATGAAAATTGGGAGAATAGTGTTTTGTTGAAAAAATGAGTGGTTAAAAAAGAAGGAAAATTTTTTGATTTACGCGTAATATTATTTTATAGAAAATTGTGTGGTTGAAAATAAGAGAGAGAAAAATAGAATGTAATTTAATGGGAATCAAACAGGGGCTATATTACCAGTTTTGTTTCATTATCATTTTTTGGTATTAGTTGTTAGAAATAACATTACAAGAATAGCAGTTAACTATATACAATATTTCATTAGCTGCCGATAGTTCAACTGCTAGTCTTGACAAATTATCACAGTAATTCTCAAAAGTTCACTACATTGTAGTAAATTAGACTAAATATTTGGACATAATGGATAATATGATGTACAAAACATTATGTACATATGTTACACGTGAATCCCTGGCTAAAATTAGAAAACATAAATATGACTGATAATTGTTGGCATTGAGGTCCCCCTTCAATTGTCGTCGACATTTTAATGTTTGTCCCTACTATATTTGTGTGAATCGTCCGAGCTAATGATCCCAAACCCATATACCCAGAAATAATTTATTGAGTGGAAAAAATTGTATCTGTTTGAACTCAACAGTGTCTCAAACCTGGAGGACTGTCTCAAAATTGTATCTAATGGGAGGCACAGCTTTTACAACCATAGTAGTAAACACACATAGAATTCCACATGTCCAGAACATTAACAAATCTATACAAATACAAATCATATCATAATCATACTACTGTCCATCAATCTCTACTTGAAAGTATCAAATATATGCTCAATCAACATCGTTCACAATAACACTATATTTGAGTAAAATAACATAAACTAAACATACATGACAATAGACCTAAATAATTTTTCAAATAAATATGAAAACAAACATAAATGTAAAAAATTTCAAAACATGACAAATTCCAAGTTCAAAAAAATGGTACACATTTTTTCCCAATCAAAAAAACATATTATTTTATGTTATTTCCTCTCTTCCTACCACTCCTAGTGTGCATAGTCCGATTTAACATTGATAATGTTCCAATGTGCATCGAGCGTCATTTTTTCGTCACCACCACTTTTTCATTTTCAACTGCATCAGTGGCAATTGAGGGAACCGGTGCAGCCCTTTCATTAGGAAAATACATCGTACATCATCCATGTATACATTCGCCTTTAGACAAAACAAACTCGAAATCCATATGCGAAACTATTAACATGAACAAATTCCAATGGTTAGATAATGATATAACATGCATTTAATTCGTACGACACCTAGTGAAGCATTTGAAACAAGTTTGGCATTGCATTATAACTTTCGAGAAACTAGTGAAACTGTCAAGAATTTTAGAAACTATTTGTCGAGAATGATAGATTTCCTAGATAGAAGACTTCCATATGAACTTCAAATATACTCTCCACATGCTAACATGGATCAGATGTTTAAGGGAACAATAGCTTTCAAAAAGAACCCAATTAATGGAAGAAAAAAAGATAAATAATTGAACACTATATATAATACTTAAAAACCAACTTATATGACTAATTTATGAAATTAAAAGTCGAAACAATATCAATTTAACTAACAGTCTAACAACAGAAACACAAACTCAAATAATCAATAAAAGCATACTTGCCGGATACTTCCTTTTCATCTATCTCCTCTTCAATATGAACGATTAATAAAAATAGAAAACAAAAAGAGACACAGAGAAAAGAAGAAGACAATGGTCAAATTCAGGATATGGCAATAGCTTGGTGTCACAATTCCATATGCTACAAATTAGAAATCGATAGATGAAGATTGAAAATGTGAGAAAAAAATAGAGATTTCAACAGTCACTTCACTTGTTCCAGATGCTATGTCGGTCGGATGAAAAAGAAAAGTCAGGCGTGGAGCGGCTAAGGAGGTTGGAGTTTTCAAGATTTGAGTTTTGATTTTCTTGCTTTTGCAAATGGGATCTTTGAAGATTTAAATTTTGATTTTCTTGCATTTGCAAATGGAGGGGAGAAGAGTAAGGTTAGAGTGTGAGGATGGGGTGGGTTTGGTGTTATTATTATCATTATTATGTACTTTTTGTACAATTTTTTCATCTAATAAAATCAACTTTAATTAAGGACACCCAAGGTATTCAAATTTTCTAGAAGGACAAGAAAGTTCAAAAGTAAAATATGACATTTTTTAAAATGCCAACCCAAAAAGTAACATAGGGTGCAATTTTCTCTAGTAATTACTTGTCACTTTGCCATTAACAAGACATGCATGTGAAGGACAGTTTTAAGTGTTCAATATAAAGAACTTGAATGAAAAGAGAGGTTGTGAGTAGAAAGTAGAATTTATGGAGAAAGAGTAGCTGAGACACTATGCTGACAAAGTAGACCAAGATTCATATAGTAAAAAAAAAAAATCTACTTCCGTACCATTGTAACTAAGATATAGATCCAACAAAGATTTTATTTTTGAAAAGCCAAAAGTATGAATGATCGTGCTATAAAAATAAGGATACTTAACAAATTTCAAATCCCGACTGATGTGGCAATACAAAAATAAAATAAAATAAAATTGAAACCTAAATAAAATCTCCCAAATCAGTGGCTTTTCTCCTAATTTTTCGTGCCCCAAAAAATACGAAAAGGTACCCAAGCCTTACCGTCTCCAGTAGTACTTCAGATGACGTTACAGTCGACTCTACAACAGCAATTCCATTGGGGGTTTGGCCGTTTCCCGCATCTCCATTTTTGGCAACGCTTGGAACATAGGTCGTCGTCTCTCAATATCCAAGTTCCACTAGATCTCGATTTACCATCATTGGCCGGCAGCAAAATCAGATTGCACTTTCCTTTGCCTCACGCCATTTCGATATTGCTTTGCTGTAGTAGCATATGTAGTGAAGTTTAGTTTTTCTTCATGTCATATTTCATCCGATACTAGCTTGTCATTATACAACAAAATTCCTGACAAATCATTGACTGCAAGCTTGCATTTTACATGTGAACTCAATTTTCAGTTACATTGATATAACCTAAATTTCGATGGACTAGTTTCATGATTGTGGTCGAGTTGGACCTTGTTAATTCACCATACACCATGAATATTTGACGATCCACAGATCCTAGATTTGCACCCCATTTGTATTGTCGGTTGCCGCTTCAAGGAACCGAAAGAATTATCGATTCTTCAACCTTCATGGCTACATGCCAAGGTCACATATCTCAACTCTCCATCACCTCCCTTTTTCGAATTCCTTTTCTTAATTGGAAATCAAACAGTATAGACTTATTTTTTGTACGACCATATCTTTAAGCTCCTTAAACTCCATACCTACCTCTGGCACAACCACACCATCTCCCACTGAGGTTACACCTTCCACGACATTAACAGAGTTCGTAACATTCTCATCATCGGATTCTACCAACACATCATCATGCTCCATTTGCATTTTGTCCATAGTTTATCCAGCTTCAAAAGAATATAACACTCACATTTAGGAATCCGTAGTCAATGTTAGATAAGCAGACAAAAAACTACAAATAATCAACAATTCATGTTTATGAAGGTTCGTCTACTAGTTAATCTTGCTGCTCCCTGAAGTTATACCATAAGAGCTTAATTTACATTGTAATTAAATCCTCCAAATAGTATAACCTAGGTCCATTACGAACATGCATCGAATGAAACAAATTTCAAACATGTAACCAGAATATATCATTATCTTAGTCACCATAAACCCTCTAAATAGCTTTAAGGAATTTACCCATTACAAATTGATTTTACCCGAAGAGAGGAACTTGTTAAACTAAGGATGGAGATTGGAAAGCACAGTTCAATATTGCTAGGCGACTCAACAACCGTCTTCAAAAATGTGGATTTATGCTTTTTCAATTAGATCAAAGTGTTCATCATTTTCAAATCTTCAGAAATGTGACGGACATAAACAAGTTCAACTATTGCCTTCGAGGTTCATCGCTTGAGTGCCACCTTTCCGGGAAAATTATGGTCGAAACCGGTTCTAATTTGAGGAGGCTCTTGTTCGAAATTTGCAACAGTGGTTAGGTTTTTCATTTTTAGTTTCACTGATTTCCTTTGCTTCGACTCACACTGCCCCTCACATGTGTTTTAAGTGCTCCCGCCATTTTGTCAAGCCACATCAGAAAATTCAAATCCCTATTTGTAGGGTGTCAAAATCACGTATGGGAAGTATTTTCCAAATACGAATAGGTGATGGGGTCAATTTTTAGTAAATGGGAGCACCAATAATAATCCTCTACATGGGACCATGTAAGATCTTTTAATTTTTTGTTTTAAATTTAAATTTGTAGTTGCATTGCCCTAACCTAACCCTAAACATTACTTTATTTGCCAGTTGAAACACGATAGCATACGACTTCCTTTCTTTGTTTTACTCTCTTCTCCCGAATCCCAATTGCTATTTCTTTTGCTCAAGGCAGACACATCGCAATGGATAACCCAAAAGAGGTTGTAGCATTAATTGAAGTGTGGGTTCAATTTGTCTCATTTTGTTTGTTGTTCCTTTAATTTTCTCTTTCAAGAATTTTTTTAGTTTTTATTTTGTGTGCATTTAGTATCCAAGTACCATTATTTGTTCTTGCTGTGGACTATGAATTGAAAATCCCCTTTCTATATTTTAAAGCAGACTAGTGAACCTAACCCAGATGCCTATATAAGAAACTGTTTGGTGAGGATTGAGGCCATGCTAAAGAAGAAAAAGAAATATAATGTACAACTGTAAATTTCTGCTTTGAGGTTTATTTATTAGTAAAGAATTTCTCGGTTTCAACTTGACAAGTGATTGTGGAGATATGTATGTTGCTTGATCAAAAGAAATTATTGTAAATTTCAAGTTTAGACCTCAATCTCGATTCCAAGTACGTAATGGCCTTCTCTTGTTGATTTAGAATTTCGTGTGAAATTAATTGTTGTCTATTATGAATTTTGTGTTGTCTTTTGATGATATTATGCAAACTATCGAACTAAAACACATAAAACTATAAGATCGATTTCGTAAAACCAAATGATATGAGATATCATTCATCCCTTCCAAGATATACAAATCCAAGGCATTGAAGATGAAGATCTCTCACTACATTGGGGCTCAAACCCAAAGAAAATAAAATTGTAGCCGTCTGTGTGACCAAGAAACCTAACTTGTAAATCTAAAGCACTTCTTTATCAATTAAAGGAAGTCACAAGGCTAAACGACTCATACCACGTCTCTTACAATACATTAAGTATCAAATCTCACAAAGAGAACGAAAACAAACACTTACAATCAGAGATTGGAAAAACACATTGAAGAGAAGAAGAAGAAGAAGAAAAGTATCAAAAATAGTACCTACAAAATGGCGAAAGTGATATGAATCAAAATAGGTCACCCAAAAAAAACTATTTATAACCTTATTATCAACCACATATCACAATATCATCCAACAATCCAGGTGGCTCCTTAGTTGATGAAGAAATCGTATTTTAGGCTGCAACTAAAAGTGTCACGCATTAAAATGCACTTTTGATGCCTTGGGCTTGGGTTTATGGGTTAGATCATGTTACTAGACAATTGCCTAATATTTAAAATCGTTTTGGGCCTTAGCTTGCTGTTTAATCATTGCCCCTAAGGAAGAAATTGGCATCACAACCCAACAATTTCCACCTTGATGCTAATGGATTTTCAAACACCATTGCAGTCTTCCGATTGACTCTATTGTAGGGCCTGCAAACCAAAATGAACATATTCAAGAGGAAAAAGTAGGTTTTTGTTTTTAATAATTGAAATGAAATCTATGTTGTTTTCCAAGAGTGCAATTTTCACAAAAAGGTGTTTTTGAAATTATATCCTTTTCAAAACTCATCTTTTGTGTAAATAGTAAGACCCTTTGACTTACATGAGCTAGTATCTTATGCCAATTTAAGGAGGAATCAGGTTCAACACTGGAGACTTCAACAGCATTTTCAAACACTATTTCTGCTTTGGCCATATAAATGCCATTTTTCTTGACTCCTTTGAAGATGATAAGTGATCCCTTTATCAATTTCATCATCCCATCACCATTCCTACCAAATAATACTTTATCATCTAATTCTCCCATAAAGATCTTGTTTCTATTTAGTTTTGATGCATACCTATCCTTCAAGGATATAAATGTTACCATTTTCAAATTTTAGAGTCACATCTCCTAATCCCTCAACTTTACAAGCGATGCCATTCTCCATCACTACTTCTCTACCATTATATCTTTTTAAGCTTTTGAAGCTCTTTCATATGTAACATGAAAAGTGCAGCTTGAGACCAAGATCCGTTCTTGGACTTGCCGTCTGTTATCAACATAATTTGCTGATTTCAAATAAGGCTAGTTAGTGACCATACACATCAACTATATTTGGATCAGCACATTTCCATCATCTACATTTTTATCCTTATGTTCAGTCCTCTTGTTGTGACAAACTTTTATATAATATTCTGTCTTCTCACACCCATAGCACTTTCTATGTCTTAAATTAGATTTTGATGTTGGCGTACTTCTAAACTTTTTCTTATTGTTATTTCCCAAATGATTCTAATTGGATTGATTATTAAACTGCCTATTCAATTGTCTACCTCTTAGAAACAAGCTTTCAAATTCCTGCCCATGTTTTTTGGATCTAAGATCCAGTTATTCATTTCTTAAAGAAATTTTAACATCGTGAGTCAAGGTATCCTTGCCATACTTAATGGCAGTCTTGACATCTCTATATGCCTTTGGTACGACATTTAGGAGTATAACTATCTTATACTCCTTAGAAATCTTACCCCTTGCATTAGTAATGTCTTAGGCTTGGGTTTATGGCTTAGGTCACATTACTGGGCAATTGCTTGAATAAAAGTGCCACGCCTCAAAATATGTGTTTAATGCCTTAGGCTCGGGTTTAAGGCTCAGGTCACATTACTAGGCAATTGCTTGAATAAAAGTGCCACGCCTCAAAACACGCTTTTAATGCCTTGGGCTCTGGTTTATGGATCAGGTCACGTTATTGGGCTATTTCTTAGTATTTAAAATCATTCTTGGACCTTAGCCCATTGTTTCATCATTGTTCCAATGATGAAATTGAAATCACAGCCCAACAGATGAAAAATGAAATGTGGTACTTATTATTTATTTATGTATTGAATTTGATTTTGTAATGATCACCGAGAAATATTTTAAACGAAAATCCCTGTTCACTTGATATCCATTCTTGTTGATGAATCTCGTGATGTTTCGATGAATGAGCGGAATGGAACATTTTATTGGTATTATATTGATCACTTATTCTCTAGATTTAACTTTAAAATATCTATATAAAAGGTTAAGGTTATGATGGAACAAGGAACATGTGAGGTGAGTATAATGGTCTCAAAGCACTTATTTTGAAAGGGAATTGAGTGTTTCTGTATCGTTTTGCTCATCAACTGCAACTAGCTATTGTACCTATGGCAAACAAGCTTGCGAATATTGAAACATTTTTTACTTCAATGAATAAATTGGTGAATGTTATTGGAAGATTAGCTATGTAGTGCGATTTTTTTTGAGAGAAGAAGAGGCTTGAAGTTATTGAATCATAGAATCATAGTAAAATCTTAAGTGTAAATGCCCTTAATCAAGAAAATACTCCTAAGTAGCCCTGCGATACTAGTTATGGGAGACAAGGTGAAGCATGTATTTTGTTAAAATCTATGTTGATATTTGAATTTACATTAAGCCCCCGTTTGAATCCCATTATTTGTAGATTATAATGAGATGAATAGTATTTTTTTTTAAAAATGAGTAATTGAAAAGTTTTTGATTTATGTGTAATATTATTTTATTGAAGATTGTGTGGTTAAAAGTATGAGAGAGAAAATTTTAATTTAATGTAATGAGAAATAATAGGGCTCAAACGGGGACTAAGTCTACATCTCATGACAAAGGTACAAGGTATTTTGAATAAATTGCTAAAATCATTATAAAGAAGAGATTAAGATATTGTCAACGTCATGAAATTAGTAAAAATTTGTATTGAAAAAAAAAATAAAAAAAATAAAAGAAAAGCCTCCAAGTAGTGAGGGAGTGGGGACAATGAATGGGAATCATTTTAAGAACCGTCTCTTATTTTTGCGAAAGGTACAACATTGATGTTCCCAACATAAATGATATATTTATACCTCGAGGTTGTTCACAGCATAACAACACAAGGAATGACATATCTGCATCACTTTCGTGTGGATTTCTACTATGTAGTCATCGATATGCAAATTCAAATATTGAATGATCGTTTCTCCTAAGTAAATAATGACTTCTTTGTGTTGCATGCTCATATTCAAATAATTCATTTTCTGCTTTTGGAAAGGACGAGATAATTGTGTGAGTATTATTCTAAAGATTTTAAATTAAAAGAAATTTGGCACTTGAAGTGCAAAATTAGACGTATATTAGTAATATGGGCCATAGTTATTAAAACTGGACCACCCAACTTGGCCTGAAAATCAATGAATCGGACACTGATCCAATCCGATTAGTACAATTTGGTCCATTTACAATCAAACCGAATAAGAACCGTCCAAACCGGTTCATTTATGTCATAAACTAGGCTGGTTTAAGTGAATCGATTTTTGGTTCACATTTGAACTGATTTTTGTGAAATCGGTACCTAACAAATTTTATATCAAAGTTGCATAAAGTGAGAATCGAACCCACATTACCTTGTTGAAAGGTTGAAGTCTTGACCACCATGATAGATGTAGAATTGCAACAAATAATGTGAGCCAAATAT
>NW_019230013.1:259374-265675 GCF_002742605.1 Olea europaea var. sylvestris
TTGACCGCATAATTGGATAGGAGATCAATGGTTAAATGATAGTTTGATTGAATGTAATGAGAGCAATGTGTTCGACAATATTGATAAAGATGTAATTATACGGCATTTTTAAAATATGAAAATGCGTAGGCTACAGTTTTAACAGTGTATTGACTTTTTTTCATTAAAGTTATATTGTTTTAAAAAATTGTACTTTAATTTTTAATCTCACAATACAAAAGGTCTGACTCCACCCCCTAATTGCATTTGTTATTGAGAACCATTGCATGTTCAAGAATCCAAATCATAATTCAACAAAATTATGTCAGCAAATCACATCCAAAGTTTCAGAAACCCTAAAAAAACTCTCATTTCCCTAATATTTGATTTTTGTTTACCACTGCTGAACGATATGCCAGTTTCTTTTGCCTGTTAGTCTGCTAATTTCTATCTAAATCGCATTTTTCTCTCTTCTCTTTCGATAAGTATCCGATTCTTATTCAAGCCATTTTTTCATCGTTCTTTCTTTCTTTTGTTGTTTTTGAACTTATTATACACTTGTGAATAGTAGTTTGGATAGAAAAATAAATGTTTGTGTGTCTAGATGATTAATAAACTTGTTTGTAGTTTGGAAAGAATCAAGGACGGATCGCATTGATTTTGTGAAAATGTTAAAGTTCTCCAACTAGTACTACTACCTTCTACTTTCATAAAATAGTTAGAAAATGAAATTCGTCAATTTTCAATAAGTCGAAACTCCATCAATCTTTGTACAACTAAACATATGGATTCAATCCTTATTTAACATCTCACTAGCAAGACGAAAGAAGTTTTAATCAAACTATAATAGCAGAATATAACTCTACATTTACCAACCACTATATGACAACATGAATGTCAAACAAGAAAAGGTAAATAAAAATGAAAAAAATATATTTGTTCTATTAACATCTTTTAGCAACCAACTTTAAAAATAATTTATTCATGAGTTTCACGATAAATATGAATGTAATTTAACATATAATGTTATTAATTCTCGTTTAAACTTATATGTTAACTTATGTTAAATATATTACTGTAATGTGGATAGGTAAACCGCAGATTAAATCGAACCAAATCGCAAATTATGGTTTGGTTTGGTATGGAAAAATTTCAGACCGCATAAAATGATTTAATTTGAAAATATAGCACAAACTGTCCAAACCAAATTGCGTTCACCCATATGCAATTGTCATTAGAATATCGACAATTAGCACACAATGTCCTTATCTTGCACTATTATAGTGAAAAACGTCGTTACTTTTTTGTTTTTGGTATTTTTACCCTTATTTCCACCTTTCATTATACAAAAGATCATTTTTATCCATTTTTTCAATTAAAATCTATGAAATGACGAATATACCCTTCTATTTATGTAAAATAAAATAAAAAATTAGGAACTAATCGCAACCATAATCCCAAATTTTTCTTTTAAAAAAGTGAAAATGAGTACCAAATAAATTATTGAAACAATAATTAGCCCATAATGTCTCTATATTTCACTATTATTATGAAAAACGTTCTACTTTTCTTTTTTCCTTTTTTTGGCGCGTTCACCCTTAATTATACTTTTAATTACGCAAACCATCATTTCTATATATTTTCATTCAATTTCTTAATAAAAGGTTGTGAAATGATGAATATGCCCTCCTATTTAAATAAAAAAAATATTTTTTATTTCTAGTTTTTAATAATTTATTTGGTACTTGTTTGTACTTTTAAAATTTTTTTAAATTTCTAATTTTTTCGTATAACATTTTTTTTTAAAACGTAATTTCTAAATTTTGAATAATTTATTTGGGACTCATTTGCACTTTAAAAAAAATAAAATTGGAACTATGATTGTAATTAGTTCCTTATTTTTCTTTCTAAAATTTAAATATGAGGGTATATTATCATTTCCCAGCTTTTTATTGAGAAATTGGATAAAAATTGATAGAAAAGATGTAAAATTTAAATATGAGGGTATATTATCCATATTCTTCAGAGTGTTTCCCGAATTGCATGTGAAATAGATGTAAAACGCGATAAATACGTTATATTAAAAATTGTAATTCTTATTTATAAATCCAATATGGTAACTTTTAAAAAACTGTTTAGTATTAATTTTACTATAAAAATTTCACGATCAATATTATTCTTCAAGTGATTGTTGGAAAGTTTGAAAGGGAACTATGGAACATCAGCTTGGAATTTGAAGTTTTTAAGTGAAGATATGGATTCTGTTACGCCTCATTCTATATGACTCGTATCATTTAGAGAGAAGAAACAGAGATCTATATATATAGGGAGAGAGACGTGTGGTGGTAGAAAAAGATGAAGTTTTTGTTGATTTTGAATTAATTCACACTCAATCCTCAAATATCTGTAACTATCTATAATTAGAACTTACATTATTAATATTTAAAAAAAATATTATCACCCGATTTTTGTATAAGCAAACTTTAAATTGGATTTTTGAAATTCAAACCTTAAAAAATCTGACTCCATATAATTTCCACTTCCATATTTTCAAGCGGGGCCCGATGGATCAGACTTCGAATTCAACCAACTATATAAAATTATCACGAACAGAGTGAAGTTGGTAATTTTGGTGGGCTTACTAATTAGTTACACAAATCACATGGTGCATAACTATTGAATGCTATTGAAATTTTTGCTCTATTATCTGTCATATACATATGCAACATATAAAATGTATGAATAAGTAAGAAACATCCATTTTTCCATTTTATCGTTGTATATTTACGTTATAGTCAATGATAACATTAACATCTATCGTATTTACTTTAAAAATAATGATATATAACACCAATTTTAGTTCACATTCAATTATATGAGTCATATAACATTATATTTAAATTGATCTATCATTTAATGTCATATGGTTGTCAACTAGACTAGTGCTTTACAAGAATGGTGCTGAAAAACATTACTCTTACTTTAATAGGTTTCATTTGTTCCTCAAATGTCATTTTGATTATGCAAATTTTACTTTGATTCAATTACAAGAGAAATTCATAGGACTCGATGTGTTGGATTTATCATTTGATCCCATTAGGTTATCATTAGGTTTTAATGGGTGCGTAGTCCAATAGACGTTTTATTTTGTTTATTTTGTTTTTTTCTTTTAAATCATTTGTATTTTATTGGGTTCAAATCGTTTGTTTTCATAATTATTGAATTCAGTTTTTATATGATATATTATTTATTGCCAGGCTTCACCAAGGGGACCATTCACTTCGCCCTAATGTCATCTGGAAATGAGTGACACTGGAACATATCACACTACTTCACCGAACACAAAAGTACGTGCCATAACATTGCTACTTCTCCAATTATGGCTGTCACATAATGGACATCAATCACTACATACTCCTGTTAAGTTGAAGGATAAAGATACTTATACATAAGGATATCCATCCTCTCACATGGTGTGGAATTCACTCGAATAAAAATATTTGAGTGAACCCCATGCCATGTGAGAGGATGGACACCCCTCTGTACCAAAAATTATGTATTCCTAGCATTTCCTTAAGTTCAACTTTAGACGCAATTTGCAAGCCCTTTTTTTTTTTTACATGTATTATCTATCTCACTCCTCTAAAGTTCACGCTTTACATGAATATTCATATCTTGACTTGGGTGACTTTTGTTATACCTTTTCCATGTGATAGATCACTTGCTAGCCAGGTAAGAAATATCAAGAAGCCACTCATGACCTACACTCCTTGTCACCTTGGTTACCTGGCCTAATCGAAATCGTAAAAGTACAAAGCCAAAGTAAATTAAGCTTCTCTGCCGAACCTCCCTATTCTAGACGAGGTGCCACGCGCTGCTGCAGCACATTTTAGAAGTGATAAGCCTCTTTCCACAAGTCATCTTTCATAAAGGATGTTTGGTGAGGATTAAAATTAGAGTTTTTAGTAGATTGTGATAGAAATTTTTAAAATGTTTGGGTGGAAAGTTGTAGGACTTTTGAAAGATGTGATTAATATTTATTATTTGACTTTGACTTTAAATTAAAATCAGATTTTAAGTCAAACCAAACATATACATAGTATTGTTTCATCCAAGAGATCTTTCGTACGAAATCTTCCGTAAATCGAATTGATTTGATAGCTTTTCAGTAGGTGCTTCTTACTCAAACTTTTTAGTCTATTTTTCAAACTAGTCTAAGTTACGTGCAATGCACGAATTGTGCATGAATTATGATTTGGTTAGCGTATATATTGAATATGTTTGAAAATATATTGGAAGATGGAATTATTGGCAAGGAACTAACCAGTAAATAATTGAGATAATAGTATACATATTGATGTGTTTGATTATGATTTGTAAATTCATCGTAGTTAATCATGTGTTTGTATTACAGTCAATGATAGATAAGAGAGAATAAAAATTAACTTCATTACCATCGTTAATTACAGAGTATAGTCAAGATAAAAAAAAAATAATTACTAGTTTTCGAGATGGATGATGTAGGGATTACATATACATCATTTGTCATTACTTTTTTTGTTTGGCAGTTTTTTATCAGGAAATTATACATACTTAACAAAATAGAATTTCAAGATCAAATTTACAATGAAGACAAATTTCACAAAATGAAATAGCAAAAAATTCACAAAACCACACAGCACTCTTGTCAAAAGGTTGGTTTTACGGAAAATATTTCGACTACCATTTACTCCAGTTTTTCTTTGTGAGCAAGTGGATTTGAGTCTGAACTTATGTTTTCATTACAAGCCACTTTTGAGCTGGAACTCTCATTGGAAGATTTGAAAGGGGCTTTTTTCGCTGGAGGTGACCAATCTTCTTGATAGTCTGTACTAATGTTTTTCCCAACATTTTTCCCAACTGTTGTAACCACAACCTAACTGTCAACGTTTGTTTGAATTTTTGGTTCGAGACTTGCATGATCAATATTTGCTTGAATTTCTTGTCCTGGACTTGGATGGTCAAAGTCTATTACAGAGATGATATCAAATCTGTAACTTGATGAATTAGGTTCATTTTGCGATGCTTTTAAGTAGAAAGCTCGTTCAGTATCTTGCATTTTTTTAATGGTTGCTTCGAAATTTGTCTTTGAACCATGTGTTAATTTAAAATTGTATTAATATTATTCTACTAAAATATGTATTGAATGGCAAAGTGTTTGAGACAAGTTGGATTTCTTACAAATTTGGTTTCCTCTATCAAAGATTTCGAAGTTGTAAATAATAGTTTCTCAACTGGTTCACCAATTGCATTTGCACCGATTGATCCCGTGACATCTGAAAGCTGCACATATGCTCTAACCCTTAAGTGAAAAAGAAATTAGTATTAATAGATGCAAGAGTAATAAAGAGAAGTAGAAAGGTCATGCATAAGTAAATATTTTACCTTCATCAAATGAAGTAAAAAATGAAAAGTAATTAATTGTTAGTGTATTTTACCGAGGAATGGCTTTGGAATTGGGATTTTTGCAAAAAAAAAAAAACAAAGATATATTTTTCCAAAATCAACATTCGACTGTCTAAAACAGTTGTTGCAGGCCATGTACCAAGATTTGCTATCAATTTTATCTGTTGTTGCTGTGCCGTTTACCAAATAAAACTTTCACTGTTATAGTATGGATATACTTAAAGAAATTATAAGGAAAAATAAATAATATGATTGAGTGTATCTTGTAATATATATCTCTATATTAGAAAATAAATACAGATTGAATAGCATACGTAATCTTAATATTGTCGCTAAAATGCGTCCCTGAAGATTTTGAATAGGAGTGAATTTACTTCGTACAGGTGGAGAAAGATTTGTGGGCTTTTGTCCATGTATGATTTTTTCAATACAAAATCATCTATTTTAATGGAATTTGTTCTTATCCTAATCAAAAGACTCAAGATAATTAGTAACTCCAATAGTAATGTATGGAAAAATAATCGAGAGGGAAAAAAAGAATAATAAAATATAGCACTTTGTACATATAATTCTGTCATTTGTTTTACTGCATTGAAAGGTGTATTTATGAAGAAAGTGGAACGGGCTTTCATGGACAATTTTAAACCTATATAATATCAATATGGAGAATGTGTAAAGGATGTAATATATGCCTTAAGAGGAGTTTAAATAATACAATAAAACATACCAAAGAATGATGTAATCTTAGACGGGTTGCAAAGATGATTGGCTTATTGTCAATAATGTTTGCTATGAGTAAGCATTCTTTGTCAACAAATGAATCCCAAAGTGTAAGCAACATTGCTTTGAAATTCATGTCTAGAAGTATGATATCTTG